>NW_028277317.1:600000-824780 GCF_059751315.1 Micrasema longulum | reverse complement strand
TATCTGGGCCCCAAAATATTCAAAATGTTACCCAAACATTGCTAAACCATGAACCGAATTAATTTATCAACAATATTTTGAGTTTGTCCAAATTTTTGAGACAAGGACTGGATTCAACTCCCTGGGGAGCTGTTTATATTAACATACATCTTCATCTCTGTTGTAATATGTTAATATAAACAGCTCCCCAGGGAGTTGAATCCAGTCCTTGTCTACAAAAATTTGGACAAACTCAAAATATTGTTGATAAATTACCTTGTCCATGAAGTATAGAAATTGAAAAAATAATATTTTCAGGCGTTGCCTAGTATGTAGGTGAAATAATTCAATTAGATGAATCTCACCCGCATAAATAAAGGTTTCAGCTCTTTAACTTCACAAACATCAACAGATGAAAGAATTGAAGGAAAACAGATGTTCAAATATAGGCAGAATGGTGAATGTTACACAGTGTATAAAGTGGCCACTTAAACCAGCCATTGACAGATCATAAGCCCTGTAGATGCCTGGGTTTAGTTATTTACTCAAAATACATTCTTAAATAATGGACGGTATTAATTAATGTTGTTTAACTTTATAGTAAATTAACTAGAAAGTAGTAATGTTTCTGTTTATTTTTGCATAAAAATGTCTGCCTTAAAACAGCTTGTATCTAATTAGGCAGACTAGATATGATCCAGAGAAATCTATTACCGACGTGTGTACGTAGTAGATTAAGTTATTGTTATTTTTGTGAAACAAACTTGGATTATTATTATTATTATTATTGTTGATTTGCTGCATATCTATGTTATAATTCCTTATATAATTTTCCTGAATTATTTCTTTATTTTCTGCTGATTATATTTTATGAATCCATATTTTCTATACTTGTGTACATGTGTTTTGTTTAATTATAATTGTTTTTCAATATCATTTTTTACTTTGTCAAAAGCGTAAGCCGTCGAAAATAAATAAACGAATTTTATTTCATTTGAAAATAATTTTAATATGTACGTTATTCACAGCACTAACGAAGGATAAAAACAGGGTATGAACCCTGAGGGAAGAAAGACAGGTTGATATCCGTAATAAAATATGGCCATTGTTGAAAGTAAACTGGGACGAAATGAGGGCATTTTATTTAATTTTTTTCATTCCCTGTTTTCAGTTTTCCTTAATTATAATTAAAGTAGAATTCAAATGTAGGAATCCCGCCAGAAGGCAAATTTACTTTCATCAAAATCCTCTCATTTTTTAAAATCAGGTTCATTAAAATTTATATAACACATTGATAATATTGTAAACAAATCTCTCAAACTTCTCGGTTTTATTAATAGAGTGACGGTGGACTTCAAAAATATTAATACCATCAAAACTCTTTATTGCTCACTAGTTCGACCCCATCTAGAACACGCTTCTCCTATTTGGTCTCCATTCTACAGGACTCATATTGACCATATCGAGTCTGTCCAACACCGTTTTCTAAGAAAAGTGGCATGGTTGCTCGGATTACAAAGGGGTAGTTATTCCTTTTTTTAAATAGAGCAATCTCTTAATCTGTCTTCATTGGAGAGACGTAGAACTGTGATATGGACTTTATATGCATTTTCAAAATACTTAATGCTTTAAGTGTTGTCCCATATCTGTTGCAATCAATTTCTTTTCATGTTCCTTACCGTGTCACCAGAAGTCAAAATCTGCTATTTATAAAATCTTCTATGAGCAACTTTGGTTTTTATGCCCCAATGTCCAGAATGTGTAGATTAGTCAATTCATCACACGACTTAGAATTATTTGGGATAGATCTTCCGGCTTTTCGAAGATCTCTTCGCGACTAAACAGGGTGGAATGAAGTTGGATTGGCATGGTTTAGCTCAAAGTTTTTGGTCTTTCGTTTTTTTAATATATTGTATACTATTATTGTTTTACCCTTGTTTGTGATTGCTAAATAGTTTTATGTTCTTTTTTTTCAGTTTCTTGCATTTATGTTTCTTCATGTAATTGTTGTAATTGGCTTAGGCCGTATATATAATCAATAAAAAAATAAATAACAACACCAATATTATTGAATCGAAACTCATCATCATCATTCTGTGTCCACTCCCTAGTTGGAGCATATGGTGTCCTTCCAGGCATCTCTGTCGGCTGGCCAGCTTCTGTGCATCTACCCAAGTCAGGTTCGCGTCCCGTAGTTGACATGAAATGCCGACGAACAGTCAGCAGTGCACGTCCTGGACATCGACAACCTGATGCCTTGTAAAGTGGGCAAGCGAGGTTAAGGCTCTCAGGAGGCATCCGCAGTACATGGCCAAGCCAACCGTATCGCCTCCGCTTGATAACAGTTTTCACCGGAGTTTGCTGCGTCCGTTTTCTTATTACTTCATTCCGCACAAATTCAAATCACCGCACATCCAATATTCTTCTGAGACATCTGTTCTCAAAACTCAGTATTTTGCGCCCTAGCGAGGTGCCACAATTCGCATCTATAGAGGAGAATAGGTGTTATGAATTAAGAATAGTCAAGAAGGAGCGTAGAATCATATTTTAATACATCGGACTGTGTCCAATAATTCCCCCACTATGCCCTACTTTTGCCGCGCGCATTCGTGAGGTCGCAGCGTAATGTTGCGTAATGGGAAAAAAAAATCATAACACAAATGTAAGGTAAAAAAAAGCAATCTTTTAATTTCTCTTAAATTTTATTGTGCACGCGGAAATATTGATTGACACAACAGAATAGATAAGTAAAGGGTCATTTAATAAAGGTATCTGAATTAATGAACTTCAAACTTATAATATAAAAATATATATATTAAAACACAATACGGATATTTTTATATCATGTTAAATAATATTTTATGTTTTAAAGATAACGTCGGTCAAATGTCCACCACAGAGTCATTTAATCCGAGATCCAATTTTCATTAATTCTCTCATTATATGAGTAAAGAGTAGGGTTAAAAAATTCTCCAGCCTGGCAATACTAACGAAATGTTCATTTTATTTCTTCGACAATCTGACAGATGGAGAAATAATTCAATTTTGATGTAATGCATTTGCTACTTACACATTTATTTGCTAATTACCCATGAAATGTGATTCCATCACGTTTTTTAAGATCCTAACAGTATTTCTACACTTTAAAAGGACACAGCACGGCATAGTTGAATTCAAATCAGGAGTTGCGTACTGAGCCATATGTGATAAATTACAACCTACCGCCGCCGCTGATATCGGACCAGCGCTATCCGCACTTAGCCGTTCGGAAATCTCCGGTAATGTTCGGCAGTTGCGTGAGGCCGGGCTCCCCGCGAGCCCCTCTCCGCCCTGCCCCGCCGTCACTACCGGATCAGAGCCGTTCGCGTCAAGTTGTTCGGAAATCTCCGGTGGTGTTCGGCAACCGCGTGCGGCCAGGCTCCCCGCGAGCCCCTGTCCGCCCTGCCCCACCATCACTAACGAACCAGTGCCGTCCGCACCTAGCTGCTCGGAAGTTTCCGACAATGTTCGGCAATTGCGTACAACTCCACGCATGCGTACCGATGACATTGCACCCACGGCGTCAACAAAAACAAAGATGATGACACGTGCGATGTCGAAGGCGGTTATACCGGTGGAGGCCAAAAATACATCTGTAAACTTTTCTTCTGAGGGAGATATGCAGCCTCCGTCGCAATCAGCTCACCGATCACCCAGCACGCCCATCACTATCAACTATGCCGCAGCTGCCGCCAGTTCGAGGAATGTTCCCAGCGATACTTCGGTGATGGTTCCCCCGACAATGGAGTCGGCGGCTGCAGTTCTCCCCAGTGTATCAGTGTCTCCTTCCAAAGATTGGAAGACTGTTAAAAATAAAGGGCGTGTCGTCGTTCGGGGTACCTTGGGAAAGCGGAGGGAAGAGGATAAGTTTTATCACTTCTATCCGTTCCATAAGGACACTACGAGCGACGATATGTCCTCTTATTTAACCTCATTGGTGAGTACCGCCTCATTTCATGTGACAAAGATCAAATCGCGGGGTGACTACTCGTCATTTAAAATCGGAATTCCGAAAAATGCTGTAGATGCAATTTTGCAAAGCGAAAATTGGCCGCGAAAGTCGTATATTAAAGAGTGGGATGCAAAACCGCGAGATGCGCCGCGACTTCCCTCGGTAAAGTGACTAGATCGCGATAGTACAACAGATGATAAACTGAATTTTTATTACATGAATATTCGCGGGTTGAAAACGAAACGCGAAGATTTTTATAACAGTGTTTCGGCCTGTGACCTTGATGTTATAACATTAACCGAAACTTGGTTGAACGATGGCGTTTTCGACTCTGAATTATTTGATAGTAACTTTACAGTAGTAAGGCGAGATCGTGGTGGCCACAGGCAGGGTGGGGATGTTTATTGGCTGTGAGAAATAGAAAAAACTTGCAAGTCGAGCGTTTTTCTGTTTTAGAAACGTCCAATGAAGATCTCTGGGTAAATCTGACATACGATCTCGATATTACGTTCATTTGTGTATTATATTTCCCTCCGGCGAGTGAGACGAATATATATCAACTGTTCTTTGACAGGGTATTGTCCAGTTTAGAGCTACTTCGGGACAAAAGTGTCATTATATTGGGGGACTTTAACATGCATTCAGCAAAAAACATAAAAGGTATAGAGGCTAACCTCACTTTTTTGTCCTCGGTGTTGGGTCTTTCGCAGTATAATTATATTTTAAACTCTAGGGGTAGAACGCTGGACTTAATATTCAGTAGAAGAGTTGTTGGTGTGTTTCGGTCATTATCACCTCTTACAAGAGAAGATAATTATCACCCCGCACTTGAATTTTGTTACAATCTGATTGCAGATCGCCCCCGTCGATCCAGAGTTCCCGCGGAGGGTACGGTTAGTCAAAGAGGATGGAATTTTCATAAAGGCGACTTTGACCGACTGTACTCTCTCATGGACGGTATCGACTGGGGCGAGATGTATAAAATATCAGATGTAAATGAAGCGGTACAATATTTTTATTGTATTGTTGAAGGTGTATTTGATTCCTGCTTCCCTAGAAAATCTCAGGCTACTGGTGGGAGGCGATATCCGAAGTGGTTTTCTAGGGATATTGTTAGAAACATACAGACTAAGCATTTCTATCATAAAAAGTGGAAAGCTTCTGGCTGTCGCGGTGATTATGAGATGTTTGGGTGTTACAGATCTGTCGTAAGACGTAGCATTCGATTGGCGTACCGGGAGTTCATTTCCAGCATGGAAAGCAACATTCTTCATGATCCTAATACCTTTTGGGACTATATAAGGTCACAAAAGGCGGATGGTGGGAGTGTTGACTCCATGACATGGGGTGAAAAATTGGTTCGAGGTGCAAACATAGCTGAAGCGTTTGCAGGTCATTTTAAAACAGTATATAGCAATGAACCTCCGCTTCTAGATGTTAATATTGCTAAGCAATGTTCACAGACCGGTGCACAGTTTATTGATGTTCAAAATATCAATGAAAAGGATGTGGCCGACACTATCAAAAAATTAAGTATTACTAATTCTCTCGGACCAGATTTTATCCCGACATTCTTCCTAAAAGGTTGTGTGGAACTGATCAAAAAACCCCTCTGTTTTTTGTATAATCTTTCTTTTAATACGGGGGTCTTCCCTGAAACATGGAAGACGTCAAAAGTAACACCTATACATAAAAGTGGATCTAAGTCATCAGTAGAAAATTACAGACCTGTAGCTGTTCTTTCTGCACCAGCGAAGGTATTTGAAATTATCATATGTAGAATCGTCACTTCCCGAGTAGAGCCATTTATTATTGATGAACAACATGGGTTCAGGAAAGGCCGCTCGGTTGAAACCAATCTAATGGTTTTTACAAACTACGTCACGGAAGCTCTGGATGCAGGACATCAGGTAGACTGTTCATATAATGACTTCGCCAAGGCCTTTGATACTGTCGACCATGATGTCTTATTAAATAAGCTGTATGAGATCGGTTTCTCGGATGGTATGTTAAAATTAATAGCGAGCTACTCCAAAACAGAAACCAATACGTCTCCTACGGTCTATTCGCGTCAGAGTGTTTCCATACTTTCTCGGGTGTCCCGCAAGGCTCTAACCTGGGTCCATTGTTGTTCTCGATTTTCATTAATAATATTAAAAATGTAATTTTGAACTCGCGTTTTCTGTTGTTTGCGGATGACTTAAAACTGTTTTTAAAGGTGACAACTTCTGACGATTTTCGTCTTCTCCAAGCGGATATATCTAATATATCTGAATGGGGAAGGCGAAACAAACTTGGGTTTAATGTTTCCAAGTGTTCGGTCACGTCCTTCACTAGGGCCCAAAAAACTCTTTTTTTTCGCTACAAAATGAATGACCAGAATCTGATACGAACATCGAATGTTAAGGATCTGGGCGTTAGATTTGTAAGCACTCTGACATTTCATGAACACATAGAGACAATCAGTGGTGATGCATTGAAGATGTTAGGATTTGTTCTGCGTACTGCCAGGGTTTTCGAAAATACCCGCGTACTGAGAACTCTTTACAACTCCTTGGTGCGAAGTAGACTCGAGAGTGGCTCGATGATTTGGGGGCCACATGAACTGAAGTAGTCTCTTATGATAGAGAAAATCCAAAAGAAGTTTCTGAGATATCTCTACATGAGAGAGTGCGGGTATTATCCTTGGCTCTACCCGACCGAGTTTCTCTAGGGTATGCTTGGCAACAACAGTTTAGAGACTAGAAGGAATGTGTATTTGACCACACATTTTTATCGATTGATGCGCGGTATGATCGATAACTCTGAAATTATGATGAGCATTGGTTTGTATGTTCCTGATAATTACCTAAGACAGCGTCAGCATAGATTGTTTCATATTCCGATATTCAGGACCAACCTGCCTATGGTTATGCCTGTTGGAAGAGCTACCGCTATGTTGAACAACATCGCTCTGGATATTGATCTGTTCCATGTATCCGAAGGGGTTTTCCGGAGCAGGATTCTACGACTCCTTTGACATGAGTCTCTTTCGTGTATTTTTTTTCCTTTTTTATAATATGTACGTATTGAATATATTTTTGTAATGTATATGTTATATAAATAAATTAAAATAAATAAATTGAATTGAAATTGAATATGTAATAACTGCGAAAACATGAAGTCTGAAAGGTGCATAAAATACCTGGGAGTAATCATTGACTGTCAACTTAAATGGACTAATAATCATCTTGAAGTAATTGTTAATAAACTAAGTTATTTAACCAATGTGTACAAAAGACTAAGTATTTACGCCCAGCTAATAACGATTAAAAGTGGTTACTTTACACACTGTGTAACATTCACCTTATTCATTTCACATACTAGGCAACGCCTGAAAACAATTTTTCAATTTTTTAAACTTCTTCTTGGACTAGTTGGTTAAGTGGCCACTTAGCCAGCCAATGACAGGTCATAAGCCCTGTAAATGCCCAGACTTCCATTTTCCCTTTTTTAAGGTATTCTCCATCGCTGTTGTTATTTGTTAATCTTAACGACTCCGAGGGGGTGAAATCCAGTCTTTTGTCTACGAACATCTGGACCAACTCAAATATTGTAATTTGTATTTTTGATTGTTACGTAAATGGAATTTAGGGATTATCTTATCAAGATACAGTACAATAAAATACTGTCAATTGTGAATTTTAGTCGAAAATTTATGGATTTTCTTATAGAAAATGTCACTCGATATTCGTAGTGCAACAACCCGTGTGGCAAAGTACCTATTTAATTCAAATAATTTCGTCACACCCAGAAAATTGTGGATAAAAGCTCGTTGTTGTCAATGCTAAAAAGTTGCTCCGGACTTAAAGCAGGTTATTAGGAAAATCTCATCAAAGAGCTAATTTACTATCTCTATTGTGTAGTCGATTTTCCTTCTAATCCTATCTTGCCTAAGCTCGAATCTTCCATCTTCTCTCCCGAGAATTACTGAGAATTATATATACGTACCCCGTATAAACCGAAGCGAAATTTTCCAGCTTAAGTACTAAAGATCGCTAAGTTATTTTATTTTGATAGCTAGTACAATAGAGACGTACTCGTAGAAGCCAAAATTGATTTTATAAACGATTTCCTTGGACAAAATATAAAGCCTTTAGAATATATATGTGTATGTCATCACTGTCATACGTATTATTATATAACTTTTGATTCCATTTTCGACGTGTATTATAAATTTTTATTATTTTCATTTTTATATTATTATTTTGTACATTTTGTATATTGTTTTGATTATTTTGCATATTTTTTTGATTACCTGTATATTGTTTTAATATGTAAATAACTATTTTTGATTTATATATCGAAGAGTCCCGACTTAACACGGAATTTTCTAACAAGTCGGGACATAAAAAAAACATATAATTGTGGCTATGTAAAATTGTGTATTTTGTGCATTAAATAAATAAAAATCATTTTGAAAAAAAACAGATACACGAGGGTAAAGTCGATGGTAAATGAAATGAAATTAGTAACATATAAACAAAGAATATTTTACAATACAATGATATTTGTTCATAAAATTATAAGCTCTTATAAAAAAACAGAATTTTGGAAAAAAATTGATCGGAACCAGCATGAACACGATCACAATACTAGAGAAAAGAACAAAATTAGACTTCCATTTGGGAAAAAGGCAAAGTCACAAAATTCAATTTTATTTAAAGCAATTAAAAAGTATTACGAAATGGAAAAAAATATTTATGAAGAAAAAAACATATCAAAATTTAAAATAATGGTCAAGACATATGTGATAAACAATTTATAAATTAAATATATTTGCAATGTTATTATTAGAACACACATAACAATATGTATGATATGTGTGCCCTACTTTAAGATTTAAATAAAAAAATAAAAATATTCCGAAACGGTTTAATCAATAATATGCTTTAAATAATATAATGTTGACTGGACGGATCATGCTAATCACTGGCTCAATCACAAACACTATCGACGTGCTAATAAGAGACGTGATAACGATTTCACACCATAGCTGTTTCGTCGTATGTATACGTTAACACCTAATATTACAATATTTGAGTTTGTCCAAATGTTCGTAGACAAAAGACTGGATTTCACACCCTCGGGAGTCATTAAGATTAACAAATTATAGTTGCCTAGTATGTAAAATAATTCATTCAGATAAATCTCTTTACAACAACAAAGGTTTCAGCTCTTTAACTTCACTCAAATCACCAAATGGAAGAATTGAAGAAATATAGATGTTTAAACATAGGCAAAATGGTGAATGTGACACAGTGTGTAAAGTGGCCACTTAAACCAGCCAATGACAGGTCAGAGGCCATGTAAATGCCTAGACTTCCATATTCCCTTTTTTAAGGTATTCTCCATCCCTGTTGTAATTTGTTAATCTTAATGACTCCCGAGGGGGTGAAATCCAGTCTTTTGTCTACGAACATTTGGACAAACTCAAATATTGTAATGAAACCAACTGGTCCAAGAAGAAGTTTAAAAATTTAAAAATTGTTTTCAGGCGTTGCTTACTGTGTAAAATAATTCAGTCAGATGAATCTCTTTACAACAATAAAGGTTTCAGCTCTTCAACTTCACTTAAATCAAGAAATTGAAGAATTGGAGAAATATGGATGTTCAAACATAGGCAAAATGGTGAATGTTACACAGTGTGTAAAGTGGCTACTTAAACCAGCCATAACAGGTCAGAAGCCCTGTAAATGCCTAGACTTCAATATTCTCTTATTTAAGGTATTCTCCATCCCTGTTGTAATTTGTTGAACCTAATATTAAATGTCAAAATATTTACGTTTCACGACCTAAAATCCTGCTGCGCAATCACAAATTTGAATTTCACTGGTGTAAATATGAAAATTTTTCAAAAACTGCTATTTTTATTTATTTATTTATTATTAACCGTGCTATTTTCATATATAAATTAGGTTAAAAAAGTTGAATAAAAAGAATAAAAAATATAGTGTTATTGCACCGAGAGTATAGTCGTTCATAATTGAGGCCCAGGGCCTCAATTATGAACGCTATATTCATCTGTATATATCGAGACGGTATACTTAACTTCTGTACTATCTGTATCTTACCTCGGTATGTTCTACCGACTTGTCATATCGACATCAAATGATCGAAACAAGCCAATGAATGACCGCAAACAATTAGTCCGCGTTCCTTAAGTCATTAACATGAAAATTGGCGGCCTCCGTGGTGTAGTGGTCAAGAGGCTTGACTCACGCACGGAAGGTTCCGGGTTCGATTCCCGGTGAGAACACAAAAAATTAAAATGTGATTTTTCTTAAGCGATGCAATTCACCACTGTAATTAGGCCTCCTGGCCTGTTGTGGTGCAAAAAAAAAATGTAAAAAAAAAACATTTAAAATGGTTCGCATTTATATTTTAAAAAGGCTTCTGTGATAGAAAGTGCCCACTTTTATATATTTACATACAGCATATGCGAGATAAAAGTGTTTTCTACGGTCGCGAGGAGCGTTTGGAATATCACCCCAAGGCTGGTATTCTTAACGAAATTACGCGTGAAGAGATCGTTCTATTATCGTGTATTTAGTACGTAAATACGCGTTAAAAATGCGTTTTCTACACGCGCTTTTGCGTTCAGAATACCTGTGCTATTTTGCACACAAAACTGTATTCTTCGCCTGCCCCGACGTTAAATAAATATGCAAAGCAGTTCATTTTAATGACCTTAAGCCTCGAGCCTATAGTATAAATATATTGTGAAAAAGAACCCTCATAGATTAAAACATTCAATTGACTTACCCATTGTTAATGACGCCAAAAACAAAAATAAATGTCGCAGCAATATACCTGTAAACAAAAAAAAACTTATGATAATCAACAGATAGAAAGCAGATTTGAAAAATATAGATGTTTAAACAGACGAAATATTGAATGATACACATTTATTTATTTATGCTTAAACGGTTTCAAGAACCTTTTACAAAAAATAATAATTTACAGAAATAATCACAGCAGTTCACAATAATCATGTAGTACATAGTATGAAATAATAGAATAATTAAAACTAAAAAAAAATGTGAACATGTAATACAAAAATCAAAAAAGTGAAAATGAAACATTACATCTCTATATTTTTTTTTTTTTTTTAAATTTAAATTTCAATGTTAAACCCTTACGGGTTACATACATTTAACAAAATATTTTCACTTTTAAAATTCACATTCTACTGTTAATAATAATATTTTTAACATCTTTTGTAAAGGTTGTCTGAGTCTTTTGTTTAGATTTGTCTGGTAGTTTACTGTATAATTTCAGTCCATATAAAAGATAACAATAACCACGAGAAAATTGTATGTTCTAAATATAAATATAACACAGTAAAGTTGAGAATAAAGAATAACTAGATAATAATAATATAAAAATTGATACAACATTGGTACTTAAAAAAAATATAAGTTTTATGAGCAAAAAAAAAAAAAACTTTAATTAACTAAATAATACCTTTATTTAGTGAAATCATCATCATCAGTTGGTTAGAAGAAGTTGCCATTTGGCAATAAATCCACTAATGTACAATGTATATTATGTCTAACATGTTATTATAAATAAATAAAGAATCACGTATTCCAGGGAACAAAGTTAACTTTAATAATTTATTTTTAAAAAAATCCATTACTTTTCTAAAAAATAACGAGTGTTTGTATTGAAAATATCGAATATTTGTTCTTATTCATTTCCATACCAATGTATCCTGGGTATAAGTACAGTGTACTTATACCCAGGATACATTGGTATGGAAATGACAGAGACAGACACATAGAGACACACAGTACACATAGAGAAATGTGAATATTTAAACCAGCCATAGCCTGATTATAAATCTTGTTCAAGCCTTAATCTTTATGCCCTCTTAAAAAGGTTCTTCGTCACCGTTGTAAAACACTATAAGAAAAAAATATTCGCATACATAAGTAATTGAAATATTCTGAATGAATAAGATCTATTTATTCCCGGGCCACGATTATAAGACTATCTTCATCGGTACATACCAAGACAGTATACTTAACTTCTGTACTATCTCTATCTGCCTCGGTATGTTCTACCGACTTGTTATCTCGACATCATATGATCAAATCCAACCAATGAATGACCCCGAAAATTTATTCCACTTTCTTTACTTAATTAAATTGTAAAATAGTTCTCATTTATATGTTAAATAAGCTTCTGTGATAAAAAGTGCCTACTTCAAAGCGATTATAAACTCCAATAAATCCCAATTCAAGCAAAAAACCTCGTTTGAACATGATTTTTATATGACTTTTTACCATGACCAAAACGGTATGCTTAATGATCGTCTGCATTTATCTACTGATGTAGTACGTAGCGATTACAAAGCCGGCTCTCGATACGTTCTCTCAGAAAGATAGAAAAAAATATGGAAAAAATATAATAACAAAAATTATTTTTTACGGTGGTAACTTTCTAACACCTAAATACTCTTTTATGTTAAAAGGACAGAAGCTAGCGACATAATTTTGGATCTAGGCGTTTGTTTTATTAAACTGACAGTTATGTCGGAATTTAATTCAACTTCAAAATTTACTTATTTCTCTCTCATATTTTTAATAGGCTTTTAAGAAAAAAAGTGCCAGCCTCAAAACGATTAAAATTTTTAATGAATCGTAATTAAAGGAAAAATTGCTCGGTGGAACAAAAATTTTGACACTTTTAATGCATATATAAACGTTCTAGACCCGTCGGTATAAACCGATGTACTTACATCAAAACATGATGGAGGAAAGATCAGTAGTACATCTTTGTAGTCGGTCGGGAGAATTTTATCTTCAACTATGACGTCATACTGAAGCTATGTCATTTTAAAGCGTAGATATGTGTGTCGTGATGTACGCTTCCCTTGTTTCATATCGATGTACCTACCCAATACTTGAAGGTGGGGGGTCGGTAGGATATCTTTGTAATCGCTAGAGAGAATTTATCTTCAACTCTACCGTCAAGGTGAAGACGATTTTATCTTCCTATCACTGGTTTCATTCAAAACAGTGAAAATAATATATTTCACGTCGCCGCGAAGCACCGCGCAGAGCCGCGCCGCCGTAGTGCGGTTTGACCTTTCATTTAATTGCTTTTTCCGTCAAAAAAGGATTAAATGGAAAAAGGAAGAGTCACAGCTTAAAAACAAAGTTGGCATAGTTCGTACGAGAGTTCTCCAAAACTTCGCGACTTTATGTTCTATTTTGTAATACAAGTATCGCATTTATTACCATGGCTCCTCTTGGAGATTTTCCAAAAAAGTGCAAAGCAAAAGAGCCCTTTCGACAGTAAAACGAAGCGAGGCTAATGCAGGGTGTAATTAATTTAAGACGTAATAAAATTAGTTCGTTCCGTCGCTAGAGCGATCACTATTAAAATGTTTTAGGAAGAAAATACTTCTTAAGAAGATTCTAGAAAATACTTGTTTAGTCATTCTAGAGAAGGGAGACGGCAAAGAAAAGAGATGAAGCATAAAGGCTGTAGTCTGGAGAAACGCACGCCAAATGAGGAAATCATACGATTTTGCCATTTTTAAACAAATGTTTTTACCGGTACCGATAAGGGCAGGTATGAAGGTCATAAAAATGTCGATAAGACAATGTTTGAGTATGTCCAAATGCTTGCAGACTAGCTGGATTTTATCCCTAGGGAGCTGTTCATATTTAAATTTATTCTAACAGAGAGGTCAAACGTTTTTGAGACGGGAATATGGAAGTCTAGGCATTTACAGGGCTTATGACCTGTCATTGGCTGGTTTAAGTGGCTACTTTACACACTGTGTAACATTCACCATTCTGCCCATGTTTGAACATTCACATTTCCTTCCATTATATTTTTTTCGATTTCTATACTTCTTTATGGACCAGGTGGATTTATCAACAATATTTTGAGTTTGCCTGTCAATGACAGATCATAAGCCCTTTAGATGCTTAGACTTCTATATTACTTTCTCTAAAATGTTCTACATCTCTGTTGTAATATGTTAATGCCCCCCCCTAGGGAGTTAAATCCAGTCCTTGTCTACAAAAATTTGGACAAACTCAAAATATTGTTGAATGGTTTTTAAATTTAAATTTATTTCAACAGAGAGGAAAAACGTTTTTGAGACGGGAATATGGAAGTCTAGGCATTTACAAGGCTTATGACCTGTCATTGGCTGGTTTAAGTGGCCACTTTACGCACTGTGTAACATTCACCATTCTGCCCATGTTTGAACATCCACATTTCCTCAACGCTTCCATCTGTTGACTATTGTGAAGTAAAAGAGCTGAAACCTTTATCACGTGGGTGAGATTCATCCGGCTGAACCAAATCACTACCTGTATAAACTAATGTATAAACTAATAAATGAAATGAAAATGAATAAAAATCAAAAAAGGGGTGCTGCGTTGGTTTGGACATGTAGAGCGAATGGAGCGCAAAAGAACGGCTAAAAGGATCTACTATGCGAATGTTGATGGATGCAGAAAATGAGGAAGACATAGCATGACTAAATCCAACAAATAGTTGAAGATGGACATGTCAAAAGTCGGAATAATCGGCGCGCGAGCATAAGATGTATGGACGTAGAGGAAGTGAGATCTGTATACAGAGATAGGGTGATGTGGCGTTCTATACTCTCTGCCTACCCTTACGGAAAAATTGAATCTTGTTAGGTTCTAGGGCTGGTATTTAAACGCTCTCGCGGCCGTTTTAACTCGCGTATTTACATACAAAATACACGAGAAAAACCGTTTTCTTATGCCGCGAGAACGGATCAGAATATCACCCCAGTTCTAGTTGGAACCACATATTTTTGTGTTCTTTTTCCATATCTATTCCATATCTTTGGAGTCACTAAATCTTAATTTTGTGTAAATCGCGTGCTACAACAATGTTCTAGCATGTTTTAGAATACGTTGCTTTTTCTTTGTTCAAATACTTTGTCACTTTGCATCAAAATCTTAAGCAAACAGAAAAAAGCTTTTTAGTAAATATGAATTTGTGGTAAGTGTGATTATAGCAACCTAATTTTATGTTAATCTTGGCATTATATCCATTCTTTCTACGTGCACAGTGACATTGACCGATGGTGTACATTTAAGAACTATTTTGTATCGACTAATTTATATCTTAATTTTATGTTGAATAGTTTATTCTTGGTATTATTAACTTATTTATTTATTCAAGAAACAGCTTGCCCACCACATACCGCATCTGAGGACATAAGTCTCCTTAGCGGTGCCCACATACAGGGAAAATTTCTCGTTGTTAATTAAGAAAAACTGCCCGAAGAAGTTCTCTGTAATCTGGTAGCCTAAGCATCTTTGTGCTGAAAGAAAGTAATCCAGAAGTACATAATATGCACTTCATTGGATTGAGAAAAGAGGGAAGTGAATTCTTCACTGACTGGGATTGAAGTGATTTGACATGATCAATTTTCCGAAATGATTACAAGACTTTTTAAAAGCCTTAAATTATTTTTGGAAGCCACCAGATCAGTATATCTGACAGGACCTATAGCAGGGCCACTGATAGTAGCGAGAATCTGCATTCGGTTATCATAGAGAGGTGGAAAGGGACAAGACCACATAATGTGTACAGAAGATTGATTAGGATATAGAAAAGGAGTCAATAATATTGAAAACAAATATTCTTTTATTTAATTTACCATGCCCATGATAAAAACTGCGCAGTCCAGATTGGGGATAAACCAAAAAGATTTTTAGCGCTGACGGATTAAAGGGAAAAAAAAAGGTAACCCTTCCTGAAGGGGAAGATTCCCTTCGCGATTGCCAAGCATCAAGAAGAGCATTTAAAGACTTTTTCAATAAAGGAAAAATAAAAAACACAGTTTCATGGTTTGCAATTTTTTCTTAACTTTCTTAAAAGTCTTGGTAAATTTAACACTTCATGTTAAAAAAAGAAGAAGAAATCCAATTAAAAAGAAAATTCTTACTTATTTTATTTTCACAACGACTTACCGTTTTGGGGGAGTTCTTGTGACGGGCGAACAAACAAATAAACTTGCTCATTTTTTACACGGTTGGATGCTGTTACTTTCTGCCTTTGACACCATGATTGTAAGTATGGCCTAATATATGCCTCGGAGCATTATTCTCTTCGGTTCGGTGTCCAACGAACCGTGAAATTCTCATAAATAAATTTTATGCACACAATACTTTGAAGATGTCTGAATAATAAGTGTGGTAAACTAGTCTTTACCCTAGCGTGGGAAAAGATCAAACAAAAGATAGGAATAATTCCGATAAATACGTAAGATCGTCGTTCGTTTGCCAATCAAACGTTATCGTCTTCAACAACGTTTTAAGTTTGTCAATTTTTTATTGTATTAATAAAACACGAGTAATACTTTAATCCACAAATTTGGAATATCCAGTGACCGGTTTCATCGTTTTCAAGACATCTTCGAGACTGGTATCTTTATTAAAGAGTTAAATGTATTTATACAAAACAGAGATAAGGATAGATAATTCAAAGTTATATGTAAGTAAATTAAATAAAGTTATTTTTATCTTAAGGATCATTATCAACAAATTTTCTTTGGGTTAACTAATGAATTGATATAATGCTATTTTAATGAGTTTAAGTATTTAATTTTATTTTTAGTGTCCCATCCTTCGTGAGTGTGGTTTTGTAAGCATTTTATCATATTAGAGGGCGGGCATATTGCCGTAAGGCAATTTCTCCCTACCTACCCAAACCGTTCAGTTTGAGAAAATTATAATACATGGACATATTGAATCTTACACTTTTATACAAAAACTTTTTAAAAGATTAACAAAATAAAAAATATATTAAAATAAAAATAGCACTTTACTATAAAGAGGGGAGAGAGGATGAGAAGGAATGAGAAGGATAAAGGAACAATTTAAATATTAAGAAAGTGACATTTCAATCTTAACTTAAATGTAAATAAAGAAAGCGCGGGGGCGTCTCTTACATTAGTGGGTAGATTATTCCACAATCGAGCGGCTACTACTTTGAAAGAGGAGGCAAGAAAATTAGAGCGATGACAGGGTATTAAAAGGGTTCTCTCGTTACTAGAACGAAGAGATAGTCCGTGTTGTGAAAGAGGTTGGAAGAGCTCTCTCAGATAAACAGGCGAAGTGGGATTATTAAAAATATTGTGAAGAAGTGATAGAATGTGCATGTTTCTTCTGTGCCTGATACTGAGCCAGTGTAGTTGCGTGCGATACTTGTATGACAAAATGTTCTAAGTATGTTTACCATTAAAAGTGGCAAACTTTACGATGACAATGTCAGATTTGACATATTTACACTGGTGTTGCCATATCTCAAAACTTAAGAAGCAACCCTCGTGGTACATGTTAGCAAAATGTAAATTAATACAAAGACAGCCTTTTTGGTCAGAAGGAGCCAGTCGACCCGGAATAATGATAATAATACCGTCAAAAAATTAAAATATGGCAAAGCAGTTCTTGAAGAAATTTAGACTGTGCAAATAACCACAGAAAAACATTAGTCAAAGCGATAGAATAACAATCTATTATAAAGCGCACACAGGCGACTTCATTTATAAAGAGAAAATGAAAAATGCTCCGGATAATTTCCACTCAACTTTCGCATTGATCTTGCATTTGAATATGTTAATATTCTCGAGAAATATTTTGATATTCAACGCAACAATAGAAGTGACGCAGCGAACTCCTTCAACAACTGACATCAGAGACAATAAAAAAAAAAATTATAACCTCTAGATTCTCGAGACAAACCTAGCCACCAGAAAAACTTAATTTTTTGATGAAACTAAACCAAACCGATCAGATTTTTAAATTTGTTTCAACAGAGAGGGAAAACATTTTTGAGAACGAAATATGAAAGTCTAGGCATTTACAGGGCTAATGACCTGTCATTGGCTGGTTTAAGTGGCCACTTTACACACATTTGCCATTCTGCCTATGTTTGAACATCCACATTTCCTCAACTCTTCCATCTGTAAACTTTTATGAAGTAAAAGAGCTGAAACCTCTGGAGATGGACATACTCAAACATTGTTGAATTAACTACCAGGTAAAATAAGAAGCATAGAAATTGGGAAATTGTTTTCAGGCGTTGCCTAGTAGGTGATTTGGTTCAGCCGGATGAATATAATATATGAACAATATTTTGAGTTTGTCAAAATTTTTGTAGACAAGGACTGGATCCAACTCCCTGGGGAGCTGATAAAATAAACATATTTATTTTATTTATTTCGAATACAAACAGATGTACAGGTTAAATGAATATTTAAAATTTTTTTTATAAAATGTAGGGTAAATGTAGGTACATAGTAGGGCCTGCAATCCAATTATATGTATTCACTAAATAATACTGTAATAAAGCGACGACGGCTTGAAGTTTAAACTAAATAAATAATAAATATACTATATATTAAAATAAGATAAATATAGACAAAACAAGGAGATAGTGGAAAGGAAAAGAAGGAAATTGATAAGGAGTGGTAAAGGATGATTGAAGGAAAGTGAGAGTGGAAAATTGCATTTGATTTAATGATTAAACGAATTTTGAATGAAGAGCATGAATCAAGCCTATTAATTCTCTTCTGTACATATTGTATGGAGTGTTGAATATATCAAGACTATTACATTTTTTGTTAAATGTTTCACATATACGAGGGATTGTAGAATGTTTCCGATGATTAGTTTTAAATTTACGAATATAGAAAATATCAGAGAGTCTAGTTGGCCTGGAGGGGACACGGTAAGCAAGTAGATTAATGAGTTCCGGGGAATCGAATTTATTATTGAAAATTTTCAACAGAGATAAAGAACATTTCAGAAAAGATAATTTAGAAGTCTAAGCATCTACAGGGCTTATGACCTGTCATTGGCTGGTTTAAGTTTAAAACCAGTTTTGAAACAGGCAGGTTTAAAACCAGCCAATGACAAGTCATAAGCCCTGTAGATGCCTAGACTTCTAAATTACCTTTTCTGAAATGTTCTTCATCTCTGTTGTAATATGTTATAATATATAATAGTGAAACTCTTATACTTCTTGATACAATATATAAGAGAGTTCAATACAATAAATTACAATAGCAAGGACATGTACTGAAATACCTTCAAATCTTTT
The DNA here is from genome assembly GCF_059751315.1 of Micrasema longulum. NCBI lineage: Eukaryota > Metazoa > Arthropoda > Insecta > Trichoptera > Brachycentridae > Micrasema > Micrasema longulum. The sequence continues at coordinate 805,657 of NW_028277317.1, read as the reverse complement.
ACATAATATTTGTTTTTCTCTTTCGTATATTTTACAAAAATATTACACCTGTTTATTTATTACAGAAGCAAAAAAATCAAAAACATTTTTTTGTATATTTATGAACAGGCCATACTTTCCTAAGATTTTTTGTTTACTATTCTTTCTGTCAATATTTATTTTATTGGTATTTTATTATTATTTATTTTTTTAATACTCTGTTTAACCTCTTATGTTTATTGTAAAAAAATATAATAATAAATAATTATTTTTACAAAAATGTGACCGACTAGGAAGGCGAAACCAGAATGACAAGAGCTCGGCCACGCCGCACTGCTTCCACCTTATTTTTACATGCACATATAACTATGTGAGTGCCCATACATGAACATATTTATTTATTTATTTATTTATTAACGGACAGTGTCCATGTATACAATTGATAAGGTTTAAATATTACAATAAAAGAGTAGTTTAAAACATTTAAAGAAAAAAGAAAGAAGCATTGACAAACATAAGGGACATCGAGACAAGATCTGGACTATTTATTTAGTGCTCGTTTAAATCGTTGTAAACTTAAACCAAAAAAGTCCAGATCCTGTCTTGAGTTAACAATACGACAAAGGCATTGGTCATTGCAGGGTCATTGGAGAATTTAGGCCATAGTTTGAATATTATGATGTATGGACACTACAATTATAAAACCCAATTTAATAATGAATTCATGGGTTTATTTACTGAAATACTTACCCACTTAAATAATTTCTTTAAAAAACATTGTTTTTAAACACGAAAAATTGCATAACTGCACGCCATTTTGAATGATTCTCACTCGATGATTCTCGTATGCCAGTTTTGCGCAGTTGCTTTCGGGCCTTTTCAGGGGCGGTCCCTCTGTTCGCGTTGCGAACGTCAGCCAATGTTTGTTTTCAAGGTTTTAGCAATGAATCAGAAAAACTATCGCTTTTGACAACTGTAAATCATTTAAGCAATTGCCCATGAATAGTACATTTTTCAGCTTAAAATATCTCATTTTTGTCATGTGTAATGGCATGTGACAACACAGAACCGTAACGCGCGGATGTTTTTGGCAGAGTAAGAGAAGGGTTAAGGTTGTTGTGTGATAAAAAGTAAGGAAAAACGTTGTTTGAACAAAACCGCGTCAATAACAAAGAAAAAAGTATGAGATAAAAAAAAAAAAATTCAAGGAATTTTAGATAAAAAATATATTTAAAAAAAATTATAACTAAAATATAATTACTTCTCAACCGGCAGATTACGCCTCTTGAAAATTAAATTAAACTTAGCTTCATTGGTACTTATATAAAGACGAAATACTTCAGTAAAATTATTTCTAGTGATTTGAAGATAATATTATATGAAATAAAAAAGCTATCGAAGCAAAATATTAGATTTTTTGTTTGTGAAAAGAAATACAAGAATTTAATTTAATATTTATCTTAAAATGAAGGTTGAATTATATCTTCAATATTTCTTCAAAATAATTAAAAAAGGAAAATATTTTATTTTAAACCGATTTTCATGGAATCATGCCTTTAAAAAAAAAAATATTTTGGCTATGCATATTTCGTTTCTACTGTACAATTTTAGCAAAATTTAAAAAAATACTGACCACCTTACCTTTAAGTAACGAAAATGATCAAGACGCTCTGCGATTAATGTACCAATACAGTGCCCTATGCACCATTAGGTGTGGAAGAGAATGATGATGATTTAGCAAATCTTGAATGCCGTCGAATGACTTATTTACACTTTACTTTTTCTAAGTAACATGTTGAGTGTTATCAAGTGCAACTAGAACATGATTTTTTGTTCCTTTTCTGCTCCCACGTGGAGCATGTGGACATCACCAGACGCTTTCAGAAGACACCATACCATTTTTTATCTGTTCACTTCATAACTTCAAAGGTTAATTTATTTTTAAACTTTGGAGGAATAGACATAATGTTTTATATTTATCTGAAAAGCTTATCTTTTAAACATCATAACACAACAAACATTTTTTTATTATATATCCATTGAAATAATTATGCAAGAAAATAATATTTAAAACTAAAAAAACAAAACTTCATCAACACTTTTGACGGTCTCCAACGTCTCCCCCAGCTTGACATTTAATGTTGCTTTGTAGTCTAGGTATTCATCAAAAACATTTATAAAAAATAGCTGCCAAAATCTGCCTATCATAAAGTCATTGTGAAAAATGTGAAAAAAGTCAGAAAACCAAAATCCGCTATCTATGGCGGTTTCAAATGTAGGCTATTTATGAAAAATATTTTAGAATTAGTATGTTATTCATTATTGAATCATTTATTGATAGGTTTTTGTCATTTTACAATAAAAATAATGATGATTCATCAGAATTATAATAATTATAGTCCTTAAAATGTAACATGATTAGAATGACAGTTGTCAGAAAAAGTGACGACATAACTTTGTAGTAACGTCAAAGGAGTTATTTATATTAACACAAGAAAAATCATTTGTATCTGGCGTGTTATTTTTTTTAATACAATGCTACAAACATTAATCAACATTAATGTATAAAATCAGCTTTAAAACTAAAATAAACCTAATTACTAAAGACGTTCTTACAAGGTTACATCATTTTGCAAAAACGTTAGCGATGGACAAATTGATCAATGTAAATTGATCGAATAAAAAAATAATTAATTTGATGTTCATGAAAAATGCATAAATGTCTCATTTCTTGGTGGATAATTGTGTTAAACACACTATTAATTAAACTGACTTGTTTTTGCGTTTTTTATATCAATTTTCGGAAACAGAGTTTCATGATTGCATGAAATAACTGATAAAATCGATGTGATCAGTGATCAGTAATTTCCCATCACTAATGAAATTAGTTTGACAGCTGTCATTCTACCCAGCTTTATTTAAGGACTAACGTTTGTACCTATACATATTATATTCAATAAACACTATTTTTTTATGTTTTTTCAATATTATTATTTATATTTTATTGTATGAAAATGAAAATATCATAATAAAATTTATTTAATTTGAAGCCTTTCAGACTATTTTATGTTCGCATTTTTTTTTATATACCTCTAGAAATAAAAGAGTTGTTGACTTTTGATTTGAACTTGACTTTTATTCATAGTCTATAGTGCGTGGCGTCGCAGGCGGTGTACTAACGACGTTTTGGAGGGGATTTTCAAAATTAAAATACTTTAAAAAATCATAGCGATGATAAACGATACAAAAACGGACGTCAAAAATATTAATACCATCAAAACTCTTTATTGCTCACTAGTTCGACCCCATCTAGAATACGCTTCTCCTATTTGGTCTCCATTCTACAGGACTCATATTGACCGTATCGAGTCTGTCCAACAACGTTTTTTAAGAAAAGTGGCATGGCTGCTCGGATTACAAACGGGTAATTATTCCTATTTTGAAATAGAGCAATCTCTTAATCTGTCTTCATCGGAGAGACGTAGAACCGAGATGGACCTTATTTGCATTTTCAAAATACTTAATGCTTTAAGTGATGTCCCATCTCTGTTGCAATCAATTTCTTTTCATGTTCCCAAACGTGTCACCAGAAGTCAAAATCTGCTATTTATAAAATCTTCTAAGAGCAACTTTGGTTTTTATGCCCCAATGTCCAGAATGTGTAGATTAGTCAATTCATCACACGACTTGGAATTTTTTGGGATAGATCTTCCGGATTTTCGTAGATCTCTTCGCGACTAAACAGTGTGGGATGAAGTTGGATTGGCATGGTTTAGATCAAAAATTTTGGTTTTTCGTTTGTTTGAATATATTGTATACAATTATTGTTTTGCCCTTGTTTGTCTTAGCTAAATAGTTTTAAGTTCTTTTTATTCAGTTTCTTGCATTTATGTTTCTATATGTAACTGTTGTAATTGGCTTAAGCCGTATACATAATAAATAAATAAATAAATATTATTTTTTCAGCTCAGCTTGATGATCTATTAAAAAGTATAAAAAAAAAATTTTCAAAAACCTCCCTATTGTATTGTCATAGAGTTTGACGAACTTTCTAATCTTTGAATTAAAAAAATACTTTCGCGGCAAAAGGCCGAGAAACCAAAAACTATGACGAACATGCCGTGCAGATATACGAAAGAATATAAAAAGGACTATTAATCACCTCTTCATAAGACTGTGGCAGATTTATGATGAAAAGGGGAGAGGGGAGGAGAGGGAGAAGAAAGAACTAAGAAAGAATGATAAGATACGAAGAAGAGAAAGAAAAGGCAACGGAAGCGTTTGTGGTTTAAGTTGTGACACTTTCGACATTAATAGTAGTATATGACGTCATCTAATGAAGAACGGTTTCCTATTTTTTCGTTATTTGATATACAAGGTGTTCCGAAATGAAACTGCGAAAATGTAAGATAATGTTCCCAGTAACGACTTAAGAAAAAAACTCTATGACACATACACCGAAAGACCATGTTTATTTTATTTATTCTATAATATTTAACAAACAAAATATTTTTAAACAAACTAAGCTCGAATAGGTGCGAAGGTTTTCACAGTCACTGTTATCAATATGTTTCTTTTTTGGGTGATACCGTATGTGTTGGCTTTGTTCCGACGTTTCGGCTACCATTGCAGGAGCCATCTTCGGGGTAAACTGAGTGTTTTGTAGAAAAAAGTATGTGTTTGAGTACTAGTAATTTGAACCGTGTCACAGAAGGCAGTAGGTACTTTTCTATTATTTTTGTAGTATGTAGTGCTGGGAACCATGTTGGGTTTAATTTAAGCCCGTCGTCTTTGTTTATGTTATTTGGGTGTCTGTGTATTTCAATTGCCTCTTTTATTATTCGTGCACTGTAATTACTGGGTGTGTGCAAAATTTTTGGTTCGAAAGCGAACAAATGTCCGGTGTCTATAAAGTGTTCCGCTATTGCGGATCTGTCAGGGTGCCCAAGTTTACACGCTCTTTTGTGTTCGTCAATCCTTTTCTTTGCTGTGCGCCCTATTTGTCCTATGTAAACATAAGTCTCTAAGATCAGTTCTCTGTCCATCATCATTATTCCCTTTCCGCACCTTAAAAGTGCATAGGGCACTAAATACGGTACACCAATCACAGTGTATCTTGATCATTTTTGTTACATGACGGTAGATGATCAGTCTTCCGCTTCAAGTACCAGCCCAAGGTAAATAAAATATTATAGAGTTAAAACACCTTTTCAAATCAATATTTCATGTCAACCATGTCGGGAATCGAACCCGAGACATTTTGCATGGTAGCCAAACGCGCTGACCACTCCACAACAAGGCCGATAGTTCTGTATTAGTACAATTTTAACTTAATGCCAACAGTTTTAACGGTCATTTGATATATTTTTTAATTCGTCTACTTTAAAAAAATAAAATATTATATTAAGAACATAACAATAAATGATCAGCAAAAACAATGTTTAATTATTATATTGATGGACGTTCTTTTCTATATTTTAGGGTATAAGAAGCAAACTTTAAAATCTCCACCAAACACTGAAAATTAGTTGTTGATGCCACAATATACTATGTATACATAAAAACCTACCTTCCTAAATAATAGCGTAATTCAAAACCATCTCTAAATTTTGCAAAAACCTATTTCAATTATACTACTTGACACCGCAAACTACGCATTCTCCATTGAGTTTTTGGAGCATAATAAGAAATTTCACAATTCTTTTTTTTTTTTAGTTTTTCGCAAATACGTTCTCAGTAACTTTTTTAATGGAGATTTCTAAGTTTACTTTTGATACCCGCATTTGTTTATATAAATATGTGTGTGCATTATTTGTGCATTTATTCATTTTATTTTTATTCATCATATTAAATCTGCCTTTTACAAAAATTATAACACTAATATATTTAGCTTAATACATATTTTTTTTAAAAATCATAAATTTCCTTTCACTCAAGATTTATAAAAAAATTAAACCTAAAAATTATACAAGATTTATAAAAAAAAATTAACCTAAAAATAATACAACATATTCGGTAGAAAGTTTAAACAATTCAAGAATTAATGTAAAAAACAAATTAAATAATAAAATATTTTAAAGTGATATAACAAGAAAGTCATAAGTACTGTTTTATACACCTGGGCAAAGTGAACAAAAAATAGTATATTTTATGAAATGCATAAATAAATAAATATAATTACCATTCACAATCTTTTTAAAAATTTAAAAGGTTTGTTCTATAGGAATATTATATTCCCTTCACTAAATATATCAGATAAGTGGGAATAACTATTGCCGAGTTTATGAAGTCTATTTAATACGTCATTACAAGTATACACTGTCCGTAAAATGCTGCTACAAAACGGCGGCACCTGTCAAGTCATTCTTTTAGGCACCCTAAAGTTGATGAGAGATAATAGTTAATAACCCTTAAGGGTAATCCCATATTGAATTTACGATTTTCAATCAATTAAAAGGGTCTATAATTTTTCTTCTATCGTTAAGTTTTAACAAATTCAATGTTTTTAGTAAAAAGTCGTTATTTAAAAATTCATGACTGATTCTAAAATTAAAATATATATTCATTCAGTCATTAATTAACACTTTGTTACAATTAACTTGCATTCTTTTGAATTACTGCTATTGTATTTTTATTTACTTCACTTTTTAACATTTGTATAGAAGGCATAACAGTTGCCTATTATTGTTGGTAAACTTTATTGTGAACTTTACAAGCAACTCTGTTTTGTTGTATATAAGTCCTCTGGGCGTTTAACGAATAAAAAATAATATTTACACGTTGGAGGGCTTTTACAAAACGGCAACTTTTTTTACTGAGCCAATAATTTGAAATACGTTATTTATTTTGAGTTTCAATAGGCATTTGAAAAGGGGCAAAAATAAAAAAGCTTCTTTTAAGATATAGGAATAGAAGTTAAAGGTACATCAATAAACTGATCAATAAAGTATTATTCAAAGCAAAAGAGAATAAACAAAGAGGAAAAGTGGAGAGTAAAATAAAGAGATAGGAAATGTTTCTTCAGATGTGATTCACACAAAGTTGATGTAGACATGTTTTATTGGGTGTTCATATTGAATGGGGTTAGTCAAATTTGTTGATAAGTCTTGACTAGGATGATGCCAAGTTTAAAACGGGTTGACCTTGTGGTTTTCATTTTGAATGAACAATTATATTATTTTAGGCTTAATGATGCCAAGCGGATGATGCTGTGATTCTTGCTAGCAGCAACGAAGACCAGCAATTTTTGGTAACAGAAGTCTACGATGTATGCAAGAAAAGCGATTTGCTCATACATAAATGTTGATAAATCAAAATTGATGGTTTTTGAAAGGGATGAAAATATAACTAAATGTGAGATCAGTGTGAACGGAGGTATTCTAAATCAGGTAGAAGAATTTGTGTATCTGGGAAGTATGTTAACTAGGGATGGAAAGACCGAGAGATATATTGAAAAGAGGGTGAGTGCCGGAAACAGGGTGAACGATGCACTAAAAACTACTCTGGCAAACAAATGTTTATCGAAGGAGGCTAAACTATCAGTTCACAATGGAATTCTAGTGCCTACTCTTATGTATGGGAGCGAAGTATGGAATTGAAAAAAATATCATGAAAGTAGGTTAAATGCTGTCCAAATGTGATCTCTCAGGCAAATGTGTGATAAAACGATGCATGATAGGTGCACAAATGTCGAGATCCGTGAACTGTGTAAGGCTGAGATATGCATTATCGACAGAATCAAGAAAGGGGTGCTGCGTTGGTTTGGACATGTAAAGCGAATGGACAGCAAAAAAACGGCTTAAAGGATCTATGATGCGAATGTTGATGGATGCAGAAAACGAGGAAGATCGGGCCAAAGGGCTGTTACATATACAGAAGTAATTAACTATTTACAAATATAAAAATACAATATTTTTATATTTTTTTTAAAATTGTATAAGTTTAATTCTTTTGGCTTTTGATTTAACTGAATTTTTGATAAATTTATCTTACATTTTTATATAAGCGTAAAACACCTTGTATAACAATTTTTTGTTAGAGATCTTTCTAGAAACAGTTTGATAAATGAACTATTTGTGAATGCCTCTATGAGAGAGTGGGATTTTTTAAGGGCGTTCCATTACATTTTATAAACAAATTCATAAGACATTTTAATTTGAATTATCTGCAATATTATCATTCCCCTAGAGGAAAAGGGGATGTTGTGTCAGTACCAAAAAGAATTTGAGCCTTAAAGACGTGATTAAACACAGTATACCCGTCGATTTGCATGTTCAATGTTTAAGGAGAGGGCAGCTAGAAAACCGTTGTTTTATGTTTGGATGATCCCGTGTAGAATGGATAAGATCCGACGTTTTGGCTACCGAAACAAGAGCTATCTTCAGGGTAAACTATGTATGTGCTGTGTAGAAAAAATAAGATTTAAAATTTTAAAAAAATAAAAAATTGCTTCTTGCTAGCAGCAAAGAACACCTGCAATTCTTGGTAACTAAAGTCTACGATGTATGCAAGAAAAGTGATTCGCTTATGAATGTTGATAAATCGAAAGTGATGGTTTTTGAAAGGGATGAACATATAACTTAATGTGAGATCAGTGTGAACGGAGATATTATGAATCAGGTAGAAGAGTTAGTGTATCTAGGAAGTATGTTTACTAGGGGTGAACAGACCGAGAGAGATATTGAAAGGAGGGTGAGTGCCGGGAACAGGGTGAACGATGCACTGAAATCTACTTTGGCAAACAAATTTTTATCGCAGGAGGCTAAACTAGCAGTTCACAACGGAGTTCTAGTGCCAACTCTAACGTATGGAAGCAAAGTATGGAATTGGAAAAATGCTGATGAAAGTAGGTTAAATGCTGTCGAAATGCGATCCTTCAGGCGAATGAGTGGTGAAACGATGTATGATAGGTGCGGTGCACAAATGTCGAGATCCGTGAACTGTGTAAGGCTGAGACATGCATTATCGACAAAATCAGCGTGCAGCGTTGGTTTGGACATGTAGAGCGAATGGACAGCGAAAGAACGGCCAAAAGGATCTACGATGCGAATGTTGATGGATGCAGAAAACGAGGAAGGCCGAGAAAGATATGGCACGATCAAATCCGTCAAATACTTGAAGATGGACATGTCACAAGTAGGAATAATCAGCGTGCGTGCATGAGAACATGTCGGTAGTCAGGTGGCAGAAGGGACCATCTGTGATTTTCAAAAATGTTCAGGAGAGCTGAAAAACGTCTCAATTTCAAGACTTTAATCCACAAACTGAAATATTTTAGTGTTGCTTTTCAATAATAAATTACCATTCCAAATGACGCTGATTTTTAGATTTTTTTCTGCGTGTATTTACTGAAATATTAATTAAAACTTTTGAAAACTTAAACATAGACAAAAATACAGATGGTCCCTTCTGCCATCTGACTACCGATGTATGAATGTAGAGGAAGCAAAGTCTGTATGCCAAGATCGAGTAATATAGCGTTCTATCCTCTCTGCCTGTTTGTCAGTTTGTTTTGTTTAGTTAGTCGTTCATTATTAATGTACGCATCGAAACTTCGAATCTTTGAAACGAAGATAATTAATTCTTGGCCGTTACCTAGAAGCACCCACATTTCAACGCCAGTAATTATTGTTATATCAAAAGCAAATAAAATATACAGAACAGAGTATGACAGGTAAACATTCATTGTGAATATTTGGTACCTGGAAAAACAGTAAACCGACAAACAATGGTGCCACTCATACATTTTAATCTAAATTAAAAACGAAACAAAAATGAACGATATGAAAGAAGCAGGGAGATTACAAAGTGACCTTTTGAACAGATTCAATGGCGCAATATAAAAAAAATAATGAAAATATTAATTTGCCAGTTTTTTTAAATTTTTTTTTATTAAATTGAAAAACATATTGTACATAATTTTATATAATATTCCTAAGGAGTTTTTTTTCAAAAAAACTCATTTAGGGACATGCAGATAACAATATTTAATTAAAGACGTTTTTATATTTTAATCTATAACATTAACAATATTTTGAGTTTGTCCAAATTTTTGTAGACAAAGACTGGATTCAACTCCCTGGGGAGCTGTTTATATTAACATATTACAACAGAGATGAAGAACATTTAAGAGAAGGTAATAAGGAAGTCTAGGCATCTACAGGGCTTATGACCTGTCAATGGCTGGTTTAAGTGGCCACTTAACACACTGTGTAACATTCACCATTCTGCCTATATTTGAACATCTATATTCCTTCAATTCTTTCATCTGTTGACGTTTGTGAAGTTAAAGAGCTGAAACCTTTATTTATGCGGGTGAGATTCATCTCATTGAATTATTTCACCTACATACTAGGCAACGCCTGAAAATATTTTTTTTTCAATTTCTATACTTCTTCATGGACCAGGTAATTTATCAACAATGTTTTGAGCATGTCCAAATGTTTGCAGACTGGCTGGACTTCCTCTTTAGGGAATATTTATAAATTAACTAACTGGTAAAAGAAGTATAAAAATTAGGAAATTGCGTAGTCGGTGAATTGGTGCAGCCGAATGAATCTTAACCACACGATAAAGATTTCAGTTCTTTTTTTTCACAAAAGTCAACAGATGGAAGAGATTAGAAAATGTGGATGTTCAAACATAGGCAAAAGGTGAATGTTACACAGTGTGTAAAATGGCCAATTAAAGCCCTGTAAATGCCTTGACTTCCAAATTCCTTCTCAAAAATGTTTTCCCCCTCTGTTGCAACAGACTTAGATCCAAATCATATGACAAATTACAACAGGGATGAAGAATACCTTAAATAAGGGAATATGGAAGTCTAGGCATTTACAGGGCTTGTGACCTGTCATTGGCTGGTTTATTGGTAATATCACTTGGTTCAAAAGTCGGCCTCGTGGTGTAATGGTCAGCGCACTTGCCTACCATGCAAGAGGTCTCGGGTTCGATTCCCGTCATGGCTGATATGAAATATTTATTTGAAAGGGTGATTTCACACCCGAATATTTTACAGTCCATGAACTGGTACCTAACGCGTAGGACTGATCATATTACCTTAATGTAACAAAAAATGATCAAGACATGTTGCGATTGGTGTACTAATGCAGTACCCTATGCACCATGAGGTGCGGAAAAGGAAAAATGATGATGATGGTTCAAAAATTACGTTTTGAAAATTGCACCTACATAGGAGGTACATAATATGATGTAAGTAATATATCCTATAAATTGATATTTTTCGGTGGTTCTGTGTGATACAACAACTCTCATCCATGCAATCAACTCAAACGATGTAACTTCGTCATATATCATATTATATAGATATATTATCCATTACTTTAATATATAATTCATTAAAAAATAATTAAAAAATACCACTATGAATTCAGTCGATATTAGGTATTCAATTGAAATGTTAACTGGTTGCATTGTTCTAGTAATTAGTAGTGCTAAAAACGGCCGCGTGGAGTGCTATATGTCCTGCAATATGACGCATGAAAATAATTATGGTCTTATGTCAAAAGTACCGTCTCAAAGAAAAATGGTCCTTAAGAAACAATGTTTGAAATACTGTTTTCCAAATCAAGACTCTTCAAATAATTTGTGTAACCAAGTTTAATCTAGGAGAAATAACCCGCAAAATATAGTATATTTATTTGTATGAAAAAATAATCTGGAATAATCGGCTTGTTTCTTGGCTCACCGTAGGCGCTGGGCGCGCTTTATTAAAATTTATATTTATATTAGGATAAAAATACAAACGGTGGAAATGATTTAAAATAAATGGTAATTATTTGTTTGTTTTTCTGTAAATAAAGTTACAAAAAAACATTATTATGGTTAGTCAAATATAGTGGTAAGCTGTGCGTAATCGCTTCTATACACGATTCGCCCCTGCTATGTACGTGCCTATACACAAACATACGTATCATCCCATCCTGCTTTCTTTCAGCTTTTCAGCTATCGGTGCTACTTTGAACAACCCTCTAGCATACTCATTACTCATTCTGTTAATGCGTGTTACACCACCTGCCTAAAGCGACATTTTTGTTTCAGTTTTATGCAGCTGTTTTTTGTGCCTTTTGGATAAAGTCTAGCATTCTGCACCCCACAACATTGCAGGTTTTACCACTGTTTTGTATACTTGAACTATCAAAAAAGGATTATATTTATGTAAGTATTTTTTATAAACCCTGTAGCTTCAGTTCTGGATTACGAATAGTAATTTTATCATAAAACAGCTTCGGTCTAAATGCGCTGTACTCAATGCTCTAGCGTGGGACGATTCTCAGGCCCCCCACTATCCTCTATTCAAGGAACTATTATGCATACGTAATTTTCTAGCCCCTACGCACACATCTATAAACCATTACCTACTGAAGACGCTAGCGACGAAATAATAAGCATTCGCATTAGCATCTCGGAAAAGTGAATAAAGTTAATGAAATTAAATATTTATGTGCAATGCAGGATTCGAAATTTACGTTTGATCAAAACAGCATGACGGCGTAGAGTAAAGGAGAAATTTAAATGTATTCTTGAATCAGGTAGCAAATTCAACTTCAGTAAAATTGTACAATGTTTCTTCTTCTTCTGCCATGTTCTCTTTACTGCTGGATTGAGGCCTCTACCAAACGTCTCCATTCCTTCCCATCACCTGCTTTTACCATCCATGTTCATCCATCATCGGCCCATCTTTTCTGTGGCCTTCTAACTCTTATTTTGTTTGCCCATGGTCTGCACTTTTTTTATTTATTTATTTATTTAACTTTTTGTACATAATGTTATTTGTACATTGGTGGGCTTATTGCCAAACGGCAATTTCTTCCAACCAACCAATAAAATAAAAACTTTATTTTTATAATTTAAGTTACAGAACATATTCGGTAGAAAATAAAGATTAAAAAGCTAAAGATATATAAAAAATAGAAATAAACGTATTTGTTTACAAATAACCTTAAATCAAAACTATTACTCAATGGGAAAAAGGAAAAAAGAGGAAAAAGGAAAAGAGGAAAGATTAAAGAAGAGAAATTAGATGTTTCTTCAGACGTGATTTAAACAGAGATAATGAAGTAACATCTTATCCATTATTCTGGGTGTTCACCTGCCATCATTTTGCCTCGCTAAGTGTCCTGCCCACTGCCATTTTAATTTTGATGGACGATCCATAATATCCAGGACTGTGGTTCGGCGCCTTATTTCTTCATTTCTCATTCTGTCTCTTTAGACGTATACCGAGCATCTGTCTTTCCATGGATCGTTACGTGCATTTAAGTATCCGACTTCTTTTCTTTGTTCACACGTATAATGTATAATGTTTGCTGCAATTGAATTCACATGCTGCAAGGACTGATAAAATTGTGCATTTTACGATTTGTAGAAACTTGCTTTGACTGGTGACACTGATAATCAAAATATAGATGTATTTGCTGTATCTTTATCAAACTTCAAAAGCCAAATATTCTTGAAATTTGTTGAATAATAATTGAGTTTCTTGTATTTTCATTTGTATATTTTTTTCATCTTTAATTATTTATTTGACGGACTTATGCAGTCCATTCCTACGATGGTTAATACAATGTCTAATAATAAACACAGGTACTAATTAAATAAAATACAACTAAATAAAATTTAAGCTAGGACAGAAAAAATAAAATTACTACCTCAAGACAAGATCCTTTCTTTGATTTTTCAAATCTATAAATACTTCCCCCAAAAAGTCCAGATCTTGTCTCGAGTTTACAATACGACACAATCGGGACATTGGTGCATGCAAGCCATAGTTTGTGCTGTGTTGATCGAGGAACAGCACATTATTATTTCGCAACCGGCGGATCGGAACATTGAATGCCACTTGTTCCAGTAACGATGGTACATCAATTAAGCCATTCAGCAAATTAAACAAAAATATGGAGTCAATGTTATTTCTACGTTTTTGTAGACTTGAGATTTTGAACATTGACTCCATTTCTCCGTAAGTGTAGTCTCCCCTCTCGAGGCCAATCATCCATGCTACTTTTCTTAGCAAACGATGTTGCAAATTAAACAAATAAACAAACAAACAAACAAACAAACCATCACGCCATTACCCCGTAGAGGTAAGCAGAGATGATAGAACCCTACATCACTCTGTATTTGCATACAGACCTCGCACTTTGTATTCATACATCTTTTCATGTACACACGCCGATTATTCCTACTCTCGACATGTCCATCTTCAAATGTATGTACTTGATCGTTTCAATGTCTCTTTTGGTCTTTCTCGTTTTCTGCATCCATCATTCGCATGGTAGATCCTTTTAGCCGTTCTTTCGCTGTCCATTCGCTCTACATGTCCAAACCAACGCAGCACCCCTTTTTTGATTCTGTCGATAATGCATGTCTCAGCCCTAAATAGTTCATGGGTCTCGATATTTGTTCACATATTATACACCGTTTTATCACACATTCGATATTATTCAATTGTACAGCGCCCTTGAGGTGATTTTCACAAAAATTAAAAATTATCCAACTATATATATATATATATATTCGCCTGAGGGATCGCATTTCGATTTTTAATTATATTTGTAAATTGTTTAATACCTCTGTATATGTAAAAGCCCTATGGGCGTTAATAAATCATTAAATTCTGAGCCCAAACTACATAGAAATATAAAGAACTGTTAGTTTTCAAAAAATTATATTTAAAAAATAGCATTACCTATTTCTCACCATAAAATAATTCAAGAACAGTAGCCATATATCATTTTACCAGGCAAACATCATTTCTCCACTTGACATAGATCATTATACTTCGGTGGCAGATAACATCTTTTTTGGTGGTTTAATTATGACTTAGAATAGAAGTTCACACGGATCCATTGTTGGTTTATGTACCTACATTGTATACATAGTATTTATGTAACGTATAACACTTGAGCCACATATTTCAAGTTTTAATACCTTATCTTAATTAATATTGACATTTATGTTTCTTGTAAGAACAGGCTATGATTTGGTAAAATCTTCACATTCAGTCGGAAAACGCAGCAGAGAGAATATTCATTTGAGGAATTTAGAAGAGCTAAAATTAAAAGCTGGAACCCAGGACCTCAAGCATGTTAAGCAAACTTCCCTCTTTTCTCAATCCAATGAAGTATATATTATGTACTTCTGGATTACTTTCTTTCAGCACAAAGGTGCTAAGGCTACCAGATTTCAGAGAGCTCCTTTGGGCAGCTTTTCTCGTTTGATAAGTACTTGAAGTACTTCTTGAAATATATGTGTTTGATAAATTAACTAATGTATATAGGTAATCACAGTTTTAAGTTTGATTAAAAAAACTTAAATCTGCTTCTTATCAAAGAATTCAGTTAATTTTAGCTAACGAAACTGATTATGTATGCAAAGAATACAAATTGTGAATCAAGAACAAAAGTGGAAACGATCAAGGAACATCCGCTGGGATTTAGTTACGTACGTATTCCTAGACTGTACATAATAAAGACATACTCAGCGCCTTCTCGAGGGGACTATCAACATTCGCTTAGCGTTCCAAAATACGTGCTTAGGGACTAATATCAAATAGCAGCGATCCTACGGCACAGAACGATGAATATTTATAAGAAAACCGACCGAAAAATAAATAAAAACAAAGACGCACCGACAAAGTTACGTCCGCAGCTACTGACATTCTAAGCGGAAGCTGCTCCGCGCGCGCAAATGTTACTCGATTAGAATGTGAACGCGAAATTAATTAACCAAATTAATGCTAGTACGGGAGGTCGCGCTGTCACACTCTAATCGTAGTTGCGTGATGGGAAGGCAAAGGGAAGCCGTTGGAATGGGCGTGCGCGAAGCTCTTTGAACGGGCGCCGCGGAAAATGTTTTCCAAATAAAATTCCAAGCGAGCGAGGCGGCAAATTTTGATAAGCTCGCGCGATGCGGATGGGCTCGGAGCATAAGTCCCTTTGATGCGGGTCAGAAATATAATACGGCAAGAAGAAATTCAGTTAAAGCGCACAAAGCCGCAGTCCAATCGACAACGCCTCGGAAACACTGCCACATACGGTGGTCGGAATGCGCCAAACTTTTTTACTCAACTTCTGTGTCTCGAGAGTAACATTCCAAACGCTAATGACGACCGAATTTCCTGCGGAACGGCAGTCGGAATGGGCTATTTGGTACGTTGTACCGGTTTAGTGAGCGTATTCACATTCGCATCGCTAATGACATGGCAGAGTCTGCGGAGCGGCGTTTGGGATGTGATAGCGAGACGCCCTAGGCTTAATCATAAGGGCCAAAATTGTTTGAGGCAGTTTGCCCGCGCGTCATATTCTTTGTACGGCGCAGCGCGGCGCGGCTCAAAGTAAATTGGCCTTTGGCGTAAAAGAGATTTTCGCATCAAAGAGTTGGAGCTGGCAAACACTGCGAAAAAATGATAAAATACTGTAAATTTTTGTTTGCACTTAAACATGAATTTTACAGAATTTCAGTTATAAAATGACAGACGGTTAAAACTCGCCCGTTCAGCAAAAAATATTTGACGCTTAAATCTATATTCCCTCGGCAGTGAATAACCAACCAATCATATTACAAACCATGCCTTTCGTAAAATTTACATATTTTGTAAATAACGAATATATATTTTATTTACATCAAATAGGAAACAGGGTGAACGGTGCACTGAAATCTACATTTTTTTTATTTGTTTTATTTTTTTTTAATGTAAAATGAAAACGGAGTGTTCTCTATTTATGAAAGTCTCCATCTAACATGGTACAGCCTGTTCTAAGATGGAGATTTTCTATATTGAGAGCGTAAGTAGTCGTATACTTGGCGGCCTCCGTGGTGCAGTGGTCAAGACGCTTGATTCACGCACGGAAGGTTCCGGGTTCGATTCCCGGTGAGAACAAAAAAATTAAAATGTGATTTTTCTCAAGCCTGGGTGCTCTGTGATGTAATTCACCACTGTAATTAGGCCTCCTGGCCTGTTGTGGTGCAAAAAAAAAAACTAATATATATATAATATATACTAATAAAACAATAACATAAAAAAAGAAAAACTAAAACTACTTAATGTTAAATCCCTAGCTAATCAAATGAAAGAAATTAAAAATCATTATTATACAAATATAAAGTATATATGTGCCAAGAATACATGTTACTTAAACGTAAATAAATTAATTCAAGAAAAGAAACGAAAAAAGAAAAAAAAAACACTAATAAAGAAGTTTAAAACAATTTTTTAAAAATAGTTACAAATAGTTACCTAGAACTATTACCAATGAAATGAAGAAGAAGAGCCGTCAAATATGTACTAAATTTCATGTGAAATGAGTCACCAACGTCCTGGTACTTATTGCCTAGAGAGTGAAGTCTATATGTATATAAATTGTATATGTATTCTCTTCAATCCGTGCCTCATGTCTGAGGATGGTGATTACGCCTGACTCCAGGCATGGCTCGTCTGTGGACAGTCTCCCTCCATCTGGAACGGTCTTGTGCTCTTCTATAGGCATTCGTCAGTGATGATTCTGATAACTCAGTGACTGTACCGCTCCATCTTGTCGGTTGACGTCCACGCGACCTTGTCCCTTCGACACTTCCCAGGAGAATAGTTTTCTCCAAACTATCAGAATCTCCCCTGGAAATATGCCCAAAGAACTGCAGGATTCTTTTCTCGCACTGCACTGTATATGTATATGTATATGAAGTGATAAATAAATAAAAATAACATCCATATTTCTTTCATTCTTCCATCTGTTGATTTGAGTGACGTTAAAGAACTTGTGGGGACCAGAGAGTAAGAGACGAGGATGTGTTGTTGTCTATGGTCGCAGTGCCCAATGCGCCTATATAAGACCGCGTAACACGTCACTTGCCCTTATCTGCCTTCACCAGTATTCAAATTCACTTTAAAGTATTCTTTGTTTAATCTCTGTATTTTTGTGTGTAATAAACTAAAATTTTTAAGTAAATTAAATTATTTTATTTATTTATTCCTTGAGCTTAAATCCATTAAATCATGTGTTTTACATGAACTTACAAATAGCTTCTTACAAGTAAAGCATAGTAATATACCTCTATAAACTGAAACCTTTATTGTTGTGAAGAGATTAATTTGATCGAATTATTTCACATACTAGGCAACGCCTGAAAACAATTTTTAAATTTTTAAACTTCTTCTTGGACTCGTTGGTTTTATTACAATTTTACTTTTAAGTATTTATCACCAGATGGAAGAATTGAAGAAATATGGATGCTTAAACATATCATCATAATTCCTCTAAATACCTAGACTTCTATATTCCATTCTCTAAAATGTTCCAGTCACCTGTATACATGTCGACGCCAAATATTCAAATCAGCCACTCCACTGAGCGGCTAGGCTGTTTATCAAATGCCAGCATTTAACTGAATGTCCACAAAAACTTAAATAAATGAAAAAATATATAATATGTTTTCATATTTATAAACCATCCTTGTTCTCAACTACCGAACTGTTCAAAGAATTTAATGTTTTAAAAGTAGAGGATATCTACGGAAAGTGCTGTATGCTCCAGGTGCATAAGGAGAGCCTCCCATCGGACCGTATTAAGGGAAGGTTAAGAACAGGATGCCTTGCTTAAAAATTAAAACTACCACGGCCAAACATCATTATACTTACATAGGACGGAAGCTTTTCATTAATTTACTACAAAATCTACGTCAAGAAATAAATTACGGAAAATTTAAGGATAAATTAAAGAAAAGCTTCTTGACATGATTAACATTAACTGTAATTAAAAAAAAAGAGATGTATGTTTAATATGTGCCTGTGTTTATAAATTTTGTGTTTTTAGTTAATATTTTTTAGTGTTATATTTTCTCAATTTTTAAAATAGTTAAATTTTTTATTTATTTTATTATTTGGTTTTGCATTTTATGTTTCTTTTTATGTTATTTTGTAAACTTGCCAAACACAAGAGCTAGACTCTTTTTTGGCAAGTTCAACCTTAAGTGTTCCATTTTTTTACTTCATGTATTTTATATGTATGCTAATAAAGGTTATTTTTTCAAAAAAAATTAAGTAGACTGTATAGTCCGCAAATAACTAAATAAAATAAATGTTTGAGCAACCGAAGCCAGCGCTTAACACGTATTATTTAGCCTTTGTTCCAGAAAAAGGGGAAGAAAAAGGCTGTCTCCAGATTATTATCTTTTGTCTTTTGTGGAAAAAATCGGACGAATAAAAACATCTTCCCGTTTGCTCTTAACACTCCGGGAGATTAGACTTAATTTGTCGAGTGTTCTGTAAATTCCTGCTTCGCTTATCGGAATTTTCCGGCCACTGAACAAATAGCGCCTAATATCAGCATACACAAAGCGGTCAGTTGGTACAAATTTGATGATAAACTAGAAAAAACCTTTCTGGATTATGATTTGACAATACAC
Organism: Micrasema longulum; assembly: GCF_059751315.1. Lineage (NCBI taxonomy): Eukaryota > Metazoa > Arthropoda > Insecta > Trichoptera > Brachycentridae > Micrasema > Micrasema longulum. The sequence goes on along the minus strand of NW_028277317.1, from coordinate 786,256 downwards.
AAAAGATGCTTGGGAAAAATTAGTTGCCTTGTTTAAAAAATAACAGGTTCTTAGAACGAACAAACGCAAGACAATGTTAAGTTTATTAGATGTATTAATTTTAAGATGGGTTTTTCTAGCAATCAATTAAATTATAACAAAATTTTAGAATCTCTTAAATTAACTAAATTGCAAGAACGAAGAACATCGACCGATCTTACGACTTTATATAAAATAATAAAACCAATGTTTGACACCCCCGATCTACTGAAGTTGATTTCATTCTATGTACCACCTCGGTTAAGCAGAACATCTACAATATTTTATTGTTAAAATTCTCGAACGGTAGCTCAATATAACTCACCTATTGTTAGATTACACAATACCGGGAATGAATATGCATCATATTTTGATATATTTAGTTTATCTCTGCCGAACTTAAAAAATAAAGTGATCAACATATTTTTATCAAAAATAGCAAATTAACTTCATTAGATTGGGTTGGAATAGTTATAATTTGATTGATTGATGTATTTTGTTATTGTATAATTTCTTTAAAATATATATGTATTTCAAGTAATTTAAAATGTGTATAGTACGAGTATATTAATATTTCATACTCAATTTTTTTATATTTTTATTTTTGAGCACTCTTTATACCACATATATATAAATGGCAGAAATGCCGTATATAAATAAATAAATAAAAGATCAACGAATAAAGCATTTAAAGTAACACATAATTTCAATAATCGACATCGTTGGTCAGGACAAAACCTGGTCCCTGGTAAAAATTATAAATAAAAGTGGAATAAAACTATAAATGTATTTTTATAATTATGATAATTATGATTAAAATGCAGTTCCACCTAGAATTGTCAGTAGAAAAACTCACTCTATTTACAATTCTATTTCAAAACACTTGAAAGATAGACAAAACATAAGTATACTGTGAGCAAGTGGATAAGGGGTGGACCTTTTTATATCCTGTAATTATTTTTATGACTAAAAATTGCCTGAACGTTGGCAAGAGACTTTTCATTAAAAATTAGGTACGTACGTACTTGTTTGTGATTAAATTCCAAAACTAAAAATTGTAAATATTTAAATATTGAATTTACCTAGGTACTTGTTTATGGTTGTATTTCAAAACATAAAGTAAATATTTTTTTCAAAAAAGGCATTCTTTTTGCAAACGTCAAACTCCGGTCTTCTAACCAACAGAGGGGTGTACTTGTTTTGAAATACGATTTTAAAAATGTATTGAATTTTAATATTATTTTAGTGTTACCAAAAAACTAATAAAAAGAAATAAATGGGTGGGAATTATAAGGAATTTAAGGAAATAATCTGATGAGATCTGCAAAAATCAAATCCTGTTTGTAAACATTAAAAAAATAAAATATATTCACAAAAAACTAACTTCTTTCCATTGTTTTGTAAATGCATTCTCCTCGAATGCAATACTGGTAGATCGATGAATAAAACATTTATGCTCCTTACTTCATTTTAACATATTCGATTGAAGATTTTAATATCTACGAACACGCACAGCGCAAGGATCCATATTTCTCTGAAAACCGCACGTAAATCGGTTAAGCTGTTTAGGAGAAGTACGGTGACATCACACGTAGAGAGGAATTATATATTTAAAGATACCTTCATACCATCACTATTGCCAATTGCTGTAATTTAATATGTAAATCTAACGATATATTTTGTCGAAAATAAATAAATCTAAATCTAAAGTGACTATTACTTAGTGCGTATGCTTTTGCGGAGCTGCGCGGGTCAGATGTTCACGCGCGGGCGCCGCGCGCGATTTACCACGTGGTTTGCGGGAAGTTGAACCAGTTTGAAATTTTTATTTTATTTTTTAGGTATTTTATTTTATTTTATTTGGGAAATCAACAGTTATACATACATATTTTTAGTAATCAAACAGATATAGTGTACAAACTCAGAATTAATAAGAGATTTCCACATAGTATACAAAGTTAGTAAAGGAAATATATTACATATCAAATAAATACATACAATTTATACATATAAAAATGTTATTTTCATGTACTCAATAATCAAAGATTTTTTAAATATTAATTTTAAGAACATTAAGTTACTGTAAATTAGGTGGGATAAGGACAAAAATGCTTGAAGACAGGATAAGGAGGGGAGGGGAGATGTACATATTTATTTTTATAATGTCTACTAAGTTACATAATACATTTTTAGTGTAAATTTTAAATCTGACAGAGTGATGTTTGTGTAATCTATATTTTTAAATTTTGTATTGTACATTGAAAAAGTCCTACAAAAAAAAGCATTTTTAACATACGATGTTTTACTTATTGGTACATGAAACAGGTGGTACCGTCTGCAAATCCTGGCTGGCACATGTATTGTTATTAAACCAAGCAGCTCTGTACAGTCAACCATTCCTGTCATAATTTTGTAAAGCAGTAGTTGGTCCGCAAACACTCTGCGGTATTGTAGAGAAATGATTCCACGGAAGGTGGAGGCAGTGAGAGTAGATACATAAGAAATACCGGTTTTGTATTTAAGGTACTTTATAAATTTGTTTAGAATATTTTCTATTCTACTTATATATATGGCATACTGGGGATTCCATATCTGAGAGGCGTATTCCAAATGGCTTCCGACAAATGTATAATATAATGAAATAAGGGCCTTTGGATTATCAAAGGGTTTACTCAGTATGAGTTGCATTTATTATCTACCTGGCTTATTACGTACAAGGTTTTGGTTTATCTCAAGTTTTGGGATCTGGAGGGATATTCTTTACTCGTTATATACACATTCATTTCATAATTACACATTAAATGTTATTGCATCCTGTTTCTTTAAGATCCTAGCAGTATTTCTACACTTTAAAAGGACACACACGGCAGAGTTGAATTCAAATCAGAAGTTGCGTACTGAGCGACTTCTACAAAGAAACTTATGGGTCAAAACGTAAACCTACTCATTTATGAGAAGTTGAGTCGCCTTCTTTTTGATGTGTGTATGCGGTTTCTGGACTATTATTAATTCTATGATTAAAACTGATAGAAACGAAAAAATCTAAAAAATTACAGATGCTCTCTTCTGCCATCTGATAAGCGCTTTATTGGTGGGGTGAGATTCGTCTGGCTAAATTATTTCATGAAATAGAAAAAAGAAAAGTTGAAAAATATTTTTATTAGATGTTTAATTAATTTTCTGTAAGACAATGAATCGGAAATAAGAATCAAGATATGGCGGAGTTTTAACGGTAGTTTAACGAGTTTGAACAAGACTACGTTCTGACTCATTATTCTCACTAACTTTGGTGTTTTTACCATCATTTCATTAAAATCGCTGCAGAGATTGCTAATTTTATGCCATAGATTTTTGGAACGGTCATGAATACTAATTTTCCCGTAATTTATACGCGATACGTTTATACAAAATTTTGATTTACGACAGTTTGTTCTCGATAAAATTGTAACCGAGATATTCAGATTTATGTATCTTTATATGAGTAGTGTGGAATTAAAACTCATATTTTATAAATAAGTTTTGAGAAAAATGCAAAAAACCTCTATAGCAATGCTGTATTATTCTTTGCAGTAATGATTTTAAAATATAATTGTAATCAAATGTTTTTTTTTTTTTAATATTTGTTTATTTTAACAAAAAAAACATACATCATAGGGAAATATCACATACTACGAATTCCGATAAAAATATCTGAAATGGATTAAGAATAATTAATTGTATTTTCAAAATCAATAAAAATTTAATAAAAATACGTTGCTAGGAAAACGCGACGTGTTTGCCCTTGGTTGTTGTGACGTCAAGGTTCGTGATAATGTTCTAAGCAAATCTCAGTGGTCAGGAACAAATATACATAAATCGTGACGTATTAGGCCAATGGAATCACAGTTTTTTGCGGGAATAAAAAATTACAAATTAAATTATTTTTTTACTGAACAGTATATTAAAGACCCCAATTACTTTAAAGTGTGAGAAAACGTAGTATTTCCCAATTGTATTTTTGCTCTCGCAAAACCGAGGCTTGTCTGCGGGTTACTTTAAATTTTATTTTTTAAATTAAAATATGTATAAATATATAAATGAAGAAAATATATTATGTGTACAATAAAGATTCACTTGCTTTATTAGGAAGTTTTTAATGATTTTTAAAATGAGTTTAAGGTTTTTTTCCTCTCGATTTTCAATATGTTAAGTTTGGTGCTACACTCCCCATTGTTCTATCTCAATAGTAGTTCTTCTGTCCTGGCACCGTCAGCTGCTGTGCCGATACTTGTCGGGTCACGATCTCTGGTGGGTTACTTTGGACTTAAAACTGCAGTCGAGAAAATGATCTGTCATTATCATATACTGACACTGTTTATTAATTATTTTGATTTAATTTAAGTTTTATTTAATTTAATGATAGTTTGTGTTTCCTTAACGTCTCAACGGAGCGATTGATTAGTCTATTTTTTAAAAATGAGAACGATGGAAAAAATATACAATAAATCAAGAATGAGCAACATTTTTTGAAAATGCAAAAATAATGAAGAAAAACAGAACAAGCAAACGCCATATTGCCATATCACTATGTCTTTGCATACAGACCTCGCTTCCTCTACATTCATACATCTTCTTATGCACGCACGTTGATTTTTCCTACTCTAGACATGTCCACTTGATCGTGCCATGTCTTTATCGGTGTTCCTCGTTTTCTGCATCCATCAACATTCGCATCGTGGATCCTTTTAGCCGTTCTTTCGCTGTCCATTCGCTCTACGTGTTCAAACCATCTCAGAGACCCCTTTCTGATCTTATCAATTATACTTGACTCAGATTTACACTTTTGCCTAATTTCATCATTCGTAACCCTGTCATACATTGATTTCCCACAAATTCGTCTGAGAGATCGCATTTTTTTTTTTGAGAAACAGAATAACAGAATCAAAACAGAGTAATTCTAAGTTAGTTAAAGTCCTGAATATGAGGAAATTACCCCGAAACCGGTCGATGTATAACTCAAAAGTGTAAAAAATAAATGGTTGTAAGGCAGTGGTAAAAAATATAACAAAATCCAATAATTAAAAATTTATTGCCATATACGGCTTTGCAAATCAAGATTCCACTGTTGTCGGGGAATAAAAACATTATTTTTTACGCGTCGAAATATTTCCGTCCTTTGAAGGTAATAAATCAAAAAGATGATATTCATTTGTATTCCCTTTTATGGAATATATCACGGGAATAAAGAGAAAACCGGTACAATACGTACATACGCATTCCAACAGAGATGGAGAGCTTGACATCAAATGGAAGTTTAAGCATTTTATGCATAAGGCATTAAAGTGGGCTGATGATGTGTAATTTTTATTTTCTTTTTTTAGACATCAAAGTAAAGGAGGTCTAAAAATATGTATTTTGGATCACATTGAACGTAAAAATTATTTTAAAAAAATATTCCATACTATTTTTGGACCTTAACCGAGGTTTGAAGTTTATCACCGTCTAAACCTCAGAGTAATAATGCGCTAAGCTATAGACGAGCCCAAACGTAGGAAAACCATTCTATGACTATTGGGTATAAAGTTAGCTTCAGTTCGCAGCAAAACAATGGGCCGTTCTCAGGTCAAGAATTGCCAAATGTAAAGTTGTGAAGTTAATAAATTACCGTGTCCATGAAGAAGTATAGAAATAGAAAAAATAACATTTTCAAGCGTTGCCTAGCATGTAGGTGAAATAATTCAATCAGATGAATCTCACCCGCATAAATAAAGGTTTCAGTTCTTTAACTTCACAAACATCAACAGGCGAAAGAATTGAAGGAATATAGATGTTCAAATATAGGCAGAATGGTGAATGTTACACAGTGTGTAAAGTGGCCACTTAAACCAGCCATTGACAGGTTATAAGCCCTGTAAAAGCTTAGACTTTTATATTACCTTCTCTTAAATTTTCTTCACCTCTATTGTAATATGTTAATATAAGCAGCTCCCCAGGGAGTTGAATCCAGTCCTTGTCTACAAAAATTTGGACAAACTCAAAATATTGTTATATGTATATATAATTCATAAAGCATAATGTAACTTGATAATTAAGAAAAAAAGTGATTTCTGATTATTAGATACATAGTTATCAGACCGTATATATTTTCTTGCACCATGCAACGTTTGAATTTTAATTTTGCACGTGTCATGTTAAAACCCATTGGGCGTATATATTAAATAAATAAAGACACGCCAAAGGTAAATATATTTAATGTGGACAAAAATTTTTGCCTAGTGCCATAATTTAGCTAAAAAATACGAGAATATGTTTGTATGAAGAAAGGTCAGACCGCGTTTCCTCTTAAATATCTAGATTTCAATATTATCCAACAACTCCTTCATCTTAGTTATGAAATCTATCAAAAGTCTGTTTTCTTTATCGCTATCAAAAATTGCTTTATAATCCGCACTCGCAAATCAATATAATGTAATATCAAAAGGAACCTTTCTAAATTTTCATTGTATGTCAATTAAAAATGGTAAGGTTCTAACTGTGCACAACACTCTCTGATTTCGCGTTTACATTCCTTAGCCAACAAATTTACTTGTGATGTAGACATTTTTAAAACAACATATTTAAAACGTTCTTAAATGCATTGTTTAAAACTAATTATTAAAGTCGTAATAAAAATTTCTTTTTCTTGCAATTTTTTATCTGTTTTTATGTGTTTTATTATTATCTTATCTCTTTCTGAAATTAATTTATCAAATATTTTTGTGTACCATATTTTTTTATTTTTTTTATTGTATTTATAAATCATATAACACAAAGTATTTTACAAGTATGATATGTTGAATTACATTCCCAGGAGTTACAACAACTCAATTCGGGACATAAATAATATTAACATTATTGAGAACAACAAAGAAACAAAGCAAGTTTAGCACCTTTATAACTAAATATAGCACAACAATATATACGCCAAAAACCTTTTCTTACACAAACAGAATAAATATATATAAAAAAACGCTTTTAAGAATAAAAATTAGTAGTGAATCTACTAAGGGAGTTAAGGTCATTAACATCACATGCCATGCAGATGATGCTGTCATAGTGATGATGAGAACATATCCATCTCAGTGAGTAAACATCTGGATGCCTAAGAAATGTCGTATAGTACAATGAACACATGATTATTGGAAACATAATTCGGATATACAAAATCATAGTGTATACAACAGAGGCGAAGATAGATAATAAAAAATTACGAAAAACCTATAAAAAAAGTATAAAAACTAAATAGAAAAACCAAATAATTTTATATTATTATCTTTTCTGTATATACTTACTGTCAATTTATTTTTATAATTCGTTTGAACACTAATTTGTTAAAATTATTTTTTTATACGTACATATTAATTATTTTTTTTGTTTAAATTCTTTACAAGTTGTTTACAATTTCCTTTTTAATTCTATCATTTTTCTTATATCTATATTTTTTTTTTATTATTCAAAGTTTACTTTTTATTTTGCATTGCAGCATGTCTTTTTTTATATCAACATGTATAAAAAAAAAGTGTTGTTTATTTTAAAAATTGTAACTCACTTCTTTTGCACTTACCTGTATAATTCTTGTAAATGCCTTTGGGCGTATTGTAAAATTAAATACATAAATAAAATATAAATGCTGAAATAGAAAAAAAAAACATTTTCAAAGTTGCCCGCTTTTCCTTGAACGCCGATCAATATAATACACGCGGAATATCGGACGCAAGAGTGAGTAACTGTTTTCTGTATTGACAGATCAGTGGTCCAGATTTTCATAGTTCTCATTGGTTCCCATTGGGTCGGTGCATATTCCTATAATCGAAAAGTATTTTTTTTTAAAGATGTACAAAGCAAAAAAAATAACCTGATATTATTGATTGAATCGGCATTAATTTTGTGGAATAACAGGATCAAACGAGATTGTAACCATACATTGTCCAAACTGCGGGAAATTGAAATATTGGAAGAAAAGAAGGTCGTCGAGCCTTTACACCAAATGTAATTAAATTCTATACATATCTACTTTTACACATCTATTAAATGTTATCACTGTAACTCTCAAAAAAAAAGACTAACTCTTGTGCTTGGAGAGTGACTTACACTATTTTAGTTGTTTATTTATAAATAATTTTAAATACGAGTACATGAAAAGAAAATAAAAAACATAGGATATATAAAGAAAAAACATAAAACAATAATTCATTCATACTAATTAATACTTAATGTTGTTTTTACACGAGTTCAAAAAAAATTCTTTAGATTAACTTTAAATTTATTTATTGATTTATTATTTTTGATAGTTTTCAGTTCATTAGGAAGATAATTATAATTTTTTACACCTTTGAAGACAAAGCTATTTTGACCATGACTTGTATGAAATTTAGGAATTTTGATATTATGTTGGTATCTGAGTGACTTATTCATTTCAAATTCTTTTCTTTTTTATATATTTGTTTAATAGAATTTATTTTATAAAGAGTGTCTACTGTATGAACCTTAAATATTTTAAATAGACTTTCCGTATTGAATGTTGAGGGTCTAACAGTTCGCATTTCAACCGCGTTCACTCGGCTTTCATTCTTCCTCTGCCAGTTCCATATTTCACTTCCATACATAAGTGTCGGGACTAAAACTCCGTTGTGCACTGCCAGTTTAGCTTCGATTGACATATTTTTATTAGCAATAACTGTGCTTAGTGCTCCGTTCATTTTGTTGCCCGCATTCACTCTTCTTCTTCTCTTCTTTCAACATCTTTTTCTACTCTTACATCTCTTGAAAACATGCTTCCCAGATACACAAATTGCTTCGCAAAATTAAAAACAACATGTTATTTTAGTTTTTTGTCTAGAAATTTTGTTTTTTCTTCGTTATGACTATATTTTATTGGATGAGCGATATGATGAACTGATCTGAAAAAAATGCGTCGATCTTGGGAGAATCGCCGGGCCAGAATAAGGGAAAAGCTGCTGCCATTTCGCAAATGATTGTCAATAAGCTGTCTGACGTTTGAATGTTTATTTTCCGCGGGTATCGACTGTCAGACATCAATTTTATTATTGAATACCTCGGGAGACTCGACAGAAGTATTAACGCCGCACAGCTTGGGAAATACATATTACAGCAGAGATGAAGAGCATTTTATAGAAGGAAATATGAGAATCTAGGGATTATAAAGAACCGTGCTTTTCAATATTTGTTTTTGTTAATCGACAATAGACAATTATAAAGAATAGTCCAAAAGAAAAGTAAAATCATATTTGAATACATCGGACTGTGTCCAATAATCCGCCCACTATGCCCTACTTTCGCCGCGCGCATTCGTGATGTCGCCACGTAATGTTTCTTGATGGGGAAAAAAAATCATAACACAAATGTAGGGTGAAAAAAGAGTAATCTGTTAATTTCTCTATTATTTATTGTGCACTCGAAAACATTGATTGACACAATAGAGTAGATAGGTAAAGGGTCATTTAATAAGAGTAATTGAATTAATGAACTTTAAACTGAAAATATAAAACAAATTTCATTTGGCATAAAACTGATATTTTTATATCATGTTAAATGATATTTTTATTTATTTATTTTATACATACGAAAGTCAACAGATGGAAGAGTTGAGGAAATATGGATGTTCAAACATGGGAAGAATGGTGAATGTTACAGAGTGTGTAAAGTGGCCACTTAAACCAGCCAATGACAGGCTAAATAAGTGGCTAGACTTCCATATTCCCTTCTAAAAAATGTTTTCCCTCTCTGTTGAAATAAATTTAAACATTACTTTATGCCTATTTTACACTATATACATTTCTTTTTTATGTAAATTTAAAAAAACGCCAACACTATGCAAATATATAACTTCTAAAAATAAAAAAAAACAGTTCATTAAAGCTAAATATATTTTTTTGCAATGCGCGGATTTAAAATGAGGCCACATACCTTTAAAACGGATCCGGGTAAGTGGGAGGGGCTTTCAACGCCTATTTTTCACGTTCACCATTCTGCCTGTGTTTGAACATATGTTGGTTTTGAAGGGCTAAAATTGTATCGATAAGGGTGAGATTCATCTGACTGAATTATTTCACCCGACCAGTCAGTCGGTTTAATAAACAATATTGAATTGAGACAGTCAGAGATTTTTGAATAACTTTTAACAGCAAACATAAATTCAATCATCATACAGTGGCAAGCAGTGATTTATTTTATGGGTAATCTACAAATAATGTTTGTTCATTCATAACTACATATAATTACATAATATATAGCTAATACAATTATACATGGTTATTTTTTCTGCGGTTCTATGGAAATCAAATCATACAATCATTATTAATTACTTCGCGATTTACGTTGCTTTATTTATTTTATATATTTGGATAACCAACAGCTATAATTATCTTATATATATAACAAAACAAATAACAAATAAGTCAATTACAGGTTTTCACAAGTAGCATCACAGTAAGTTAAAAAAGATTCTCGAACATAAAATGAATAGTAATTTAATGTAAATTCAAAAGAAAAGAAAAAATACTACGAATTATTTCGAAAGCAAACGCCGTACGTCATTTAGATTATTTGCAAATAAATCTATGTTAAATGATTTTTTTATTACATTAAAATTATTAAAAGTTCGCCATAAATATGAATTTTGGCTATAATTAGATGAAACAAGAGGTATGTGAAGAAGAGGGTTATTTCTTAAAACTTTGGAAGGAACATTGATAGAAAGTTTGCAAAGTAGTTCAGGACAGTCGATTGAACCAGAGGCAATTTTTAGTAACTAAATTATATCCGCTATTTCACGACGTTTTTGCAGAGGCAATAGGTGATGTTTTTTACATATTTGAATATACTGATCGGATTTAAACTCAAGCTTCTTTACGATTTTTTAAAAAATATTTTCAATGCGTGATATCTGCACATTGTACATAGGATTCCGTATTTGTGATGCATATTCTAAGTTGCTTCGCACTGATGTACAGTAAAGGATTTTATGTGTCTTTGCCATAGTGAACGACGTAGAGCTACGCATTCTACCCTATTTAAAAACAACATTTGTTTACTCGTATATGTCTATAAAAAAAATATCACAATGAAATTCAGCACTTATTTTCATTATGATTGAAATATCAACACTGAGCACTGGCCGATTCCATTTAAAATGAGTAATGCCAAAACGGCCACTTCGAACGCCACATGTCTTATATGGCACATAATATTAAAGGTTTCTAACTTTTTACTAAGCTCTTTATTGTACCATTTTTAATACAATTTACAAGTTTTAAACAATTATTTTTTTCATACTTACGCACCCTCTCCCTCATTCATTCCCACACGCACATGTATCCTCTCCCTCATTCATTCACGCATACACACATTCACATACACATGAATACAAACGTCACACAAATACAATTACTAAACTTATTTTCTTATATATTATGTGTCATTATATTTACAGTGGATTTTTTAAATTGGCTTTAGTATTGTTAAGATTTTTCTAATTATTTTGTTTATGTAATAGCTGTAAAAATTCCAAATAAAATAAAATAAAATAAATAAATAAAATATTATATCAACGGTATCGTATCAAAGATAAATAGTCTTTCGGAAATAATGTTCTAAATAAGTTTCCAAAGAAAGAATCTTTAAATAATATTTGTAATCTGCAAACTTGTTTTATTACTAGAAAACCTAACTGGGTTAAAAATGTAAAATGTGGTGTACTTATTTTGTATGGAGTAAAAAGCTGAGGTAACCGGCTACTTTCATTGTTTACTGAGAACAGGCTGGGCACTGGGCGCACTTCATAGATTTTTTTTTGGTAGGAAGACATAAACAATTATGGCGATTCATAATAAATCACATTTATTATATTTATTTTCCTATAAACGTAGTTACTATAGAACATTTTTATCGAAAGTCAAACATAAAGTACGCTGTGCTTAATCGCTTATTTGGACGATTCGCCCCTGCCATCATATTAAGTAGTACAAATCCATGAGAGGATCCAAAATTTGTGAATTTATTTGAGCATCTTCAGCACAGTCAATTATCACAAACTAAACGATTTAAAAAAAAAGTAAAAACACAAAAAGACTTACCGAAAATTAATGTTGAAACCTGGGTACTCAAAAGCACCCGAGACATTACTAACCTGAAAAAAATTAAACATTATTAGATGAGGTAAATAATAAAATATCATCTTCATCATTCCCTTTCCGCACCTGATGGGGCACTGCATTAGTATACCAATCGCAGCGCATCTTGATCATTTATTATTAACATATTACAACAGAGATGATGAACATTTAAGAAAAGGTAATTCTTTCTTATTTTTTTTTTTTTTGTTCTTTCTTATTTTTTTTGCACCACAACAGGCCAGGAGGCCCAATTACAGTGGTGAATTACATCACAGAACACCCAGGCTTGAGAAAAATCACATTTTTTAATTTTTGTGCTCTCACCGGGAATCGAACCCGGAACCTTAATATTTAAGTTTAAACCTATTTTTTAGAATTGTATTCTCTTTTTTAAAAAAAAAAGATATTTCTGGTTGTATTATTAAATTTCTAACAATTGATTCATCATCATCATCATCATTCCCTTTCCGCACCTAATGGCGCATAGGGCACTGCATTTGTAAACCGATCGCAGCGTATCTTGATCATTATTTTTTTGTAACATGAAGGTAAGATGATCAGTCTTACGCTTTGGGTACCAGTCCAGAGACTATGAAATATTCTAGTGTGAAAACACCCTTTTAAATAAATATTTCAAATCAACCTGTCGGGAATCGAATCCGAGACCTCTTGCATAGTGGGCAAGCGCGCTGACTATTACACCATGAGGCCGACAATTGATTATTACGTTTTTATGACCTTCATACCTACCCTTATCAGTACCAATAAAGTCAACGTACTCAAATTTTCTTTTCTTTGGTATCGATATTTTTTTAATTCTTCTTTTAATTTAGTTTTCAATTAAATTCTTACAATAAATTGTTAAATAACCCTAAGGAGGGCAACGTGTTGTTACCGAAACTAGTGTGTTATTTAAATGAATAAAGTAGTTCACAAAATAATGTTTAATTTCTCAAAAATATTATATATAATACTCGTACATTGATCCACAAAGTAAATGCTACACATTTGAAATATGTAAATATTTCATTTCTACAGTACATTGTTTAGCGAAATACGTACGATTTACACACGTTTTATCGAGGATTAATATACTTAAATTTAATGTTTTAAATCTACATAAAAGACACATTGGCGTACAACATTTTTTATTTATTTATTCACTTATGTACATCTGCAACATGTCTGAATGTTCAATAATTCAGAATGTGAATCTCTTTAGATTCTATCTTCTGAGTGCCTTTTAGAGGATTTAATAATTAATAAGACAGACAGAATTTGTCAGGCTTGTGACATCAAGAAACTGGAAAGTCTTTGTTTACATTTTCTTTTTTCATGTATTTCTAATTTACTTATCAATAATTTTAAATAAATAAATAAATAGTGTTTCATATAAACATCAGGGGCGTGCGGTGGGGTTTTTGATTAGGGAAGCAATTAGTATGTAAGTAATTGGTACATAATAATACGAGTATACACTTCCCTTAAGAAATTAAAGATAAACTTAACACTTATATTAGCAATAATTTCACATATCTAGTAATAAATTGAAATAACAAATCAACCAACTTCACTATATATACTTTAGTAAATAATTGCGAAGTTTTTGTGGCGTTATATTTTATTTTACTAAAATGCAGTGAAACCAAAATAGATATTATCTCGTTTTATTGTTGTTTCTATTAACTTTATTTTTATAACTGTAAATAAGTAAATGTATTTTTATTTTATTTGCAATTTCTAAGTGCCTGACAATTGTTAATTGCTTTTATTTTGATACCGATAATGTACGTAATCGATATCTTACACCACTGAGGAAAATTTTTATTGACTGTTTTCACAATTTTCGTTCATATGTATTCTTTTTTTTTATACAATATATGTAAAAACTGTTGTTTTTTTCCCAAATAAAAATAAATAAATAAAAAAATTGACTTTTCAACGAAAAAAAATTAGTCATTATTTGAACCCGAAAACTAACAATATGTAGTAGATTATAAACTTATTTCTTAATACAAATCAATCTTAATATTGATATATCATTTAAATTAAATTCTTAATTTTATTTTGTTTTCCTACTCCACCGCAAAATAATAATTATAATGTTATTATTTTCAGCGCCAAAATACCAAAATCGCATCTGCTGCGCGGCGCGGCGCGGCGTTACGTTCACATTTTCAAACTACATGGCAAAAAACGTATTGGTGTGTTTCGATTGCTTCCGTTGCCAAGTAAAAATTGAAGTCTGTGCCTGCGCCCGGACTGCGCGCTCAGTACGGCGCTGGAACGGAATTTCGAATTTGCTTCCACCGCGATCGTTCTTTTAATCGCTACCCAGCCAGCCGGTAGCAAGTACTCGCCGATCAGTACGCGTATGACAGCGCTGGTGAACGGATGTGTTAGTGGGTTGCGTTGCTTTTTAACGTTTTTTTTTAAAGAAGCGATTGTAAAATTCTTCCGCAATTTATTGCGATTATAAATAAAATTATTATTACATTATTTGCTTATAGCAATCTAAATGTTAGGTATTATGACTGATGACCGAATGGACACGGTCGAAATGCAATCTATAAGATGTATGTGTGGGAAATCACAGGGTAGCGAATCTAGTTTTAAAAGACCCTTTTCAATGATTAAAACCCTATCGGGAGTCAAACCATTTTTTTTATAAATATATGGACTCCTGTATTTAGTTGCCTTATGTGTCATGTACACGGCTAAGGTACTCGGGAAAAAAGTTTTTGTTTGTCTTGGAAATGGGATGTTCGATCACTGATTTTGGTTTATTACCTTTATGAGTCCAATCACCATTGTTGCAAAGTCTACAACGCCATAATCTTAAAGCAGAACGCACGAAAGATGGGATATCTTTAACAGACATCCACACTCTCGTTAAAAGAAGTTATCACGCGCCATTGTTCTTGGACTTTGAATCGAACCATTGACCTCTTGCATGGTATACAAACGCACCGGGCATTTGACCACGGGGCGGACGGACAAATCAACATATCGACGGATCGAGATTAACTGCATGTACTTTACGGATGCAGTGACCTACGCACCGTTAAGTGCAGATGGGTTTGATGATGCTGCTTCTGAAAAGGGTTGGTTCGATTTTTGGTGGACTTCATTTAAGAGAAATAAAAAATCCAACTCTGAATTTAATTAACAAGGCTGCCGTTTTAACATCCCTAGCAAACGTGTTGTTCGGAGAAGATATAAAGTTAGACTAAAGCCAATAAATTAGTCGGTACGGGCGGCTAATTTAAGTCCTGTTATATGCGAGGGGGCGCGTCTTCTGAAATTGGGGTAATTTTGTCTAACAGTCTTTGTATTTTATACTTCCTTGATACTTCATCGTCGTCTTCTTTAATTCTGAGCGCCTCTAAGGGACAGTAAGAATCAGAAGATAGAGACACCATCATATTTACATTGATCGTATGAATGGAGATATATTCTCGCGACCGATTACAAATATACACGATTGACCCTGTATCTTAATCCAATAACATTGATAACTCCCTAGGGAGGAAATCCAGCCAGTCTGCAAACATTCGGACATACTCAAAACATTGTTAAATCAACAAACAAAAAATATGAAATACTCAAATTAGAAAATTGTTTTTTAGACGTTGCCTAGTAGGTGAATTGGTTCAGCCGGATAAATCTCACCCACACGATAAGGTTTCAGCTCTTATGCTAACCAAAGTCAACAGATGGAAGAGTTAAGGAAATGTGGATGTTTAAACATAGGAAGAATGGTAAATGTAACACATAATCTACTACTAAAATCAACTCATATTCTTTATCTCATATCTTATAATCTACTCTCTAAAATTAATCTTTAAGTCCCCTTTTGCGTGACAAGAAATAGATATTTGTTCCATCTACCAGTCTGTAGCACTAACTATGCACAACACTCTTTCCTCTATCGTTCTTGCTCTAACTAAAATGCATCTTTTTCTTTTACTTAACAGTATTGCACAGAAAGACAAGAGCATCGTTCTGCAGTACATTAAAACCGTCCCTACCATCGAGATACGAACAACAAAGGAACGCGGTCTATAAAGAGTCCACAGGGCGCAGTCAACGCCCAGTGCAGTTCAGTTCAGTCAGTTCAGTTTAACGCAGTCACTCAGCTCCAGCACGTAGTTCAAGTGCAGTTACTTCAACTCCCAATTGCCGTAACACTCGCCCGACAGAATTCATTATTTATTCGCCATGTAATAAATTAACATCAAACAGCAACCTCGTGTCTTCTCTGTCAATCTCTAACTGGGGTAGAAGCTCCAACCCTCAACAACCTAATCCTACACATGTACATAGTTCGGACAGCCTCAGACAGTTCCAACATGTGGTCTAGTTCAGTGCTCTGTGATTCGACATAAAACATCCACGCAGTTACTCTCTGTTACTCTATTTTTTCATCATGTAATAAATGCCTTTCAACCCTAAACACCGTTTTCTTCTGGCAACCTTTAACTGAGTAGGAGCCTCCATGCATCCACATGCATTCATTGCTCCATTTATTTTTCCAATTTTTTACATTCAAACAGATTTTTTTGTGTCGTCAATGCCTTGCATATACTTTTGTAATGTATATAACAATTAATGTTAAGCAAACATTAGTCCAGAGCTTACTTCTTTCACTCCTTGACTATGCGAATGTATGTTATCCAGATGCTAACTTTGAATTACTTGATAAGTTAGAACGATTGCAGAATATTTGTATACGTTATATCTTTGATCTTCGCAAATTTGACCACATAACCGAGTACCGCACGCAACTACACTGGCTTAGTATCAGGCATAAAAGAAACATTCACATTCTATCACTTCTTCACAATATTTTAAATAATCCTACTTCGCCTGTTTATCTGAGAGAGGTCTTCTAACCTCTTTCACAACACGGGCTATCTCTTCGTTCTAGTAGAGAGAACAAGAGAACCCATTTTAATACCCTGTCATCGCTCTAATTTTCCAACCTCCTCTTTCACAGAAGTAGCCGCTTGATTGTGGAATAATCTACCTGCTAACCCCGCCCCTTCTTAATTTACATTTAAGTCAAGATTGAAATGTCACTATCTAAATATTTAAATTATTCCCTTTTCTTTCCTTCCCATCCCCTCTCCTCTCTTCATTGAAAAGTGTTAATTTTTTGATATTTTTTTTATTGATCTTTGTTTTTCATTTTTGTATAAATTGTAAGATTCAATTTATCCATGTAATTGTAATTTTCTCAAACTGAACGGTTTGGGTAGGTAGGAAGAAATTGCCTTATGGCAACATGTCCGCCCTTATATATATATATATATATTGTATATGTATATAAAGTGTTAAATAAATAAATAAAAAATTGAAAGTTACGTAAATTAATACAGTTTCATATTCCCTTCTAAAAATAATGTTCTATGTCTCTATTGTAATAACTATAAACATCTTTAAGTGTTTAAATTTAATGCTTCATATAGCAAACTTCGTGACATTCATCCCTTGCACTGCATTGCGGAGTAACCAATTGAAGCCTAAAACACATAGGGGTAAGTTTAGCACCCCCTAACGCGGAGGGGACGGTTATTTCATGGCAATATTATGGCAAAGTACCTACCTTAAACTGGGACACCGAGATGTAAGAACATCTCAGAACTAGGGTGAACAAGAATTGGAACTTATGTAGAATTCAAGATTAATTAAACATGACACTCAAAGAGTAAAAGGTTTTTGATATTTTTTTAAGAGAAAAACTACATAAATAAATATGTATTCAAATAGTATATACGAGTACATATAGTTAAAATTTTACCTCAAATATAAAATATAACATTTTTCACACTGAAGTGACATATTTTATTTACATTTATCGATACTGTAATCGAGGGAAAATCAGAACACTTTTTTTAAATAAAAAAATAAATATTTGAGTTCTTATGCCTTACCCAAATATTTCAATTCTGCGGTCAATTTTCAACAAGTTATAAATAACTCACTATTAGAAAATGATAACCAAGTTGTGGTGGAGCGGGGTACGAACCTTGGCCCTCTGATCCGTGAGTCCGCTTCACTAGCCACGACTTCACTTCCGACGTTTCGGCTACCATGGGGCAGGAGCCTTATTCAGGGTAAACTAAGAGTGTTTAGTACTAGTAATTTGTACCGTGTCGCAGTCGGCAGAAGGCACATTTAACGATTTAAGAGTCGGGTTGTGGTCCTGTGGCTAGTGCCTCGGACTCGCGGCTTAAAGGTCCGTGGTTCGAATCTCTCTCTACCCCAACTTCCCAAAATTCCCATTTTCTAATAGTAAGTTATTTACAACTCGTTGAAAATAGCCCTCAAAATCAAGTCATTGTCACCATTCCCTTTTCGCACCGAATGGTGCATAGGGCACTGCATTGGTGCACCAATCGCAGCGAAACTTGATCATTTTTATTTTATTTTATTTTTTTATTTTATTTTATTTAGAAAACATACAGTCATACAAAATAAGTACTAAGAACAACAATTTTTTAACATAAAAAGACCAATTAAGTTTTCATAAATTAAAAAGATATAAACATTAAATGTGACAAAAAATAAAAAATAAATAAGAATTTTAAGTGAGAAAAGGATAATTGTTGACATTTGCGTTTTCCATGGAGGTAATAAATTAAAATAAATAAAAATACCGAATGTACACTCCGAGCCATCCACGCACACACATGAACGCACATATAAAACATACACAAACATATACATTACATGTGGCACATATACATAGCATAAACCACTCAAGATGTACATTCAGCAACTATTATATATTTTTAAAATGTTTTATTAATAAATCATGTTACGTAAAGTATTTGACAAGTATTATACGTTGAATTACATTCCCAGGAACTACAACAACTCAATTCAGGACATTAATAATATTAAAACTTAGAAAATAACACATATTGAGAACAACAAAGAAACAAAGCAAGTTTAGCACCTTTATAACTAAATATAGCACAACAATATATACGCCGAAAACCTTTTCCTACACAAGCCGAATAAATATATTAAAAAAACGCTTGTAAGAATAAAAAAAGTGGTGAATCCACTAAGGGAGATAAGGTTATTAACATCACATGCCATCAGATGATGCTGCCATAGTGATGATGAGAACATATCCATCTCAGTTAGTAAACATCTAGATGCCTAAGAAATGTCGTATAGTACAATGAACACATAATTATTGGAAACATAATTCGGATATACAAAACGTGTGTTAGACCAAATCATGGTGTATACAATAGAGGCGAAGATAGATAGAGAAAATAAAACAATTAGAAAAAACTAGTAGAAAAACTAAATAGAAAAAATTAAATAACTGCTCAAAAAGTCAGAGATGAAAGTACTAAAGGCAATCGCAGGAAAACCAGAGGCAGAATCTAGAGTCAAGAAGTTGGACATTATTTTATTATTTTGTTACATGAACTACACTGGCTCAGTATCAGGCATAGAAGAAACATTCACATTCTATCACTTCTTCGCAATATTTTCAATAATTCCACTTCGCCTGTTTATCTGAGAGAGCTCATCCAACCTCTTTCACAACACGAACTATCTCTTCGTTCTAGTAACGAGAGAAGCCTTTTAATACCCTGTCATCGCTCCAATTTTCCAACCTCCTCTTTCACAGAAGTAGCCGCTTGATTGTGGAATAATCTACCTGCTAACCCCGCCCCTTCTTTATTTACATTTAAGTCAAGATTGAAATGTCACTATCTAAATATTTAAATTGTTCCTTTATCCTTCTTCTTTCCTTCCCATCCCCTATCCTCTCTTCATAGTATAGTGTTAATTTTTTATACACATATTTATAATTTATTTTTTTTAATTTTTAATTTAATTTTTGTATAAAATTGTAAGATTCAATGTGTCCATGTATTTATAATTTTCTCAAACTGAGTGGTTTAGGTAGGTAGGAAGAAATTGCCTTAAGGCAATATTAACATATTACAACAGAGATAAGGAACATTCAAGAAAAGGTAATATAGAAGTCAAGGCATCTACAGGGCTTATGACCTGTCAATGGCTGGTTTAAGGTCATAAGCCCTGTAGATGCCTAGACTTCTATATTACCTTTTCTTGAATGTTCCTTATCTCTGTTGTAATATGTTAATATAAACAGCTCCCCAGGGAGTTGAATCCAGTCCTTGTCTACAAAAATTTGGACAAACTCAAAATATTGTTAAGGCAATATGCCCGCCCTTATATGTATATTTATTGTAAATGTATATAAAGTGCCAAACAAATCAATAAGATGACCAGTCTAACGCTTCAGGTACAATCCAGGGTCTATGATGGCATTGGTATGGTAGGCAAACGCGCTGACCATTACACCACGAGACTGACCAAAGTTAAATATTTAGGGAAATAATAAGAACGCAAACATTTATTTATGCGCCAAGACGTGAATATGTACAGAGGTGTGATTATAGATATTAAAAGAAAAACTTTTATTTTTATTTAAATCTGCGTTTTTAAAACACGTCAAAAGCTACAAAGACCTAACCTGCTTTTAATATCCGGTAAGGAAATACAACTTTCCTAAGAAGGATATTTCAATATAAATATTTTGCGCTAATTAAAATTCCTTCGTGTTACATACTTCGTTATTGTAATTTAATTTTTAATAAAGCTAAAAAAATTCCAAATACCTTGAAAAGGTCCTTATTAAAAACATAATTAACGGACTATACAAGTAACTGTATTTTTCTTAGAAATTTCATTAAATGTTTTCTTAGGACCCGAACAAAAAACCTATTAATTTTATGAATTTTTTTTACTAACAAATATCTATTTTAACAAATATCTAAATGCGAAGTATCTCGATTATCTGATACATAAAGATGACATGATCACACACGCTTCGGGGCCCGAATAATATATATATCTTTTCAATACAGCCCACTTTATTAAAATTGACAAATCGTGTAACGTCCAACCCCTTAGGCCCTTCCTCCCTAATCCCCCTTACAAAGTAATCGCTGAATATCATTAAACTAATTTTAGTGCATGTTCTGACATGGTGGTGTTTGCACCCCATTTAACTCTGCATGTAATTTATGTATTTTTTCGTAAATACTTTGTTTACTACGGTGATGATAAAGGGGAAAGTGTATTTTAGTAATTGCGTGTTAGATTAGTGAATGTCCTGGCGAAGAGACGGGTACGTTTGGGAACCGGTAGACATAACAAGTCGGTAAGTGGTCAAATACAAACATTTACTAACATAAATTATATGAAGCTTGTTTAGATGGATTGGATTAGTATTATAAATAGATGTATGTTATGACACCAGTGACAAACATCAAACCTTAATATCTCAAAATGTTTTTTTTGCACATGTCTTCTTTTTTTTTTCAAAATTGCAAATTGGCAAATTTTTTTCGCATAAGCATTCTTCTAAACAATTTTTTTAATTCCCGCCAAACTGCAAAAGCAGTTTTTTTGCAGGGATTTCTCTCTTTAAACATTTTGGTAACACAATATAATAATGTTTACATAAAATATAAAAAAATCTTAAATATACTCGTATAAAAATAAAAAAAAGTTTAAAAAATTTAAATACAAGTAAATCAAGTCTTTTTTGATAACGAAATATATAAAAAATAATAAACAAACACTTTTTTTGACACAGTTTTAAATTGTTTGGTTTCCCCATTTTTTTTTACACACTAAACTTAGAGTTTAAGAAAAAGATTTTTAAAACCAATTTTATTTTGTAATTATTTATATCACTATTCTTTATTTCGTCCGGGAGTCTCTTTACTATGCGACTCTTTACTATTGACCAATATCAACAAAATACATGTTTTTAAAGTATTTTTATCCTAAATATTTTTGTTGAATTACCTTGGTAAATATAAATAAATATAAATAATACACATAATAAATCACAGCCTCTTTTTTACAAAAAGACTCAATCTATCAAGTGAATTGCAGACTAATAAATTAATTGAAATAGGAGAGCGAAAGAGAGAAGTTAGCACAAAACACAGGGTAGCGTTGACATATTTTTGACGGGCGGTGAACGATGAATTTTAGCTTCTGGTATAATTTCACTAAGTGCCACCCCTATGAAACGCAACCCCCTGAACTAACACTTGTTCACTGGCCCCAATTTTCAGGCGAAGAAAAATACGCGACGCGCATCTGAAAATTGAAACACTTAAAATTTTCAGCCGGGAAAAACGCAAAGAAAATTTTAGAAAAAAAACGAACTGACCATCACGCGATTTCCCCGTAACGGTGAGCGGAAATACGAGAATTTCACACTAGACATTAAAAAAAAAATATATATTTGCGTTCTTAGGATTTACTCAAATATTTGATTTTGAGGGCCATTTTCAACGAGTTGTAAATAACTCACTATTTGAAAATGGAATCAAGTTGGGGTAGAGTGGGATTCGAACCACAGACCTTTGGTCCGTGAGTCCGAGACACTAGCCACAGGACCACAACCCAATACCAAAACCAATTTACAATATCAGAAAGCAAAACAATAAGTTTTACCGTCTCCAGATAACCTTTGCTAACAACAATCTAGGTAATCTGACTACTGACAACAATCCAGTGAAGAGGTCATGAGTTTCTGATACCAGGGATGCTATTCTGAACCACTTCCGCGGCACGAGAAAACAGTTTTTCTCGAAAGCTTTATATGTAAATACACAAGATAATACGGCCGCGAGAGCGTTTGGAATACCAGCCCTGGGAGTAGAAATCAGAAATCAAATTCATAGCGATTTGTACACTGAAGTCCGAGAACAGGTCAACAAAGCATCAACTGTGTCGGGGTTTGACAAAAAAACCAAAACCGCATTGATGTCCTGTCACCGTATTCGCCGGACATGGGCCCCAGCGACTTTTTTCCGTTCCTAAAGAGGAAGAGGACTATGAAAGGACGACGTTTCGTGACCATAGAGGAGATAAAAATCGAATATCTGACTAAACTGAAAGTTCTCACCAAAATGTTGACTCTTTACTGCTTTTTTTTTCTCAAATATATATTTTTTTCCTTTTTCTTTCCTTGGTTCCTCTTTCTCTCTCCTTCTAAACTCATAATCTGATCGCACAATTCTCATCATTTAATATGTCTAGCATAATGTATTTTTCTATTTTTTTATTAATGTTAATATGTGTATGCCATATCTCCCAATAAAAAAAACAGCTGTTATTTTAATTAATTAGGTTTTTTAAATTTTATTTCAACAAATATGTGTATATTTTCATATCTAATATATTTATGGTTTTTTTGTACAAAATTTTGACCAGTATGTTTTTTAGTTGGCTAGAAGATATTGCTTTTAGCAACAAGTCCGCCAAAATACAAAATTAGATGCACTATAGAAATTTTTTTGGGCGTTTTCCCCTTTCAGGTAGTAAAATTTTTAAATATGGCGAATTTCTCCCTTTGAAACCTCCAAACTCGACCCACGATAGTTCACGACTAAACCGACCAAGCGCAATACAGTCTAAAAAGTGATTGTAGTATTCACTCACACCTTTACAACGCCGTACTGTTTGATCCGATGTGACCAATAATGAACGAGATACACTAAGTTGAAAAAAAAGGGCGCGAAATACGAAATTACTTTTCCCCAAACTAATATATTTATGGTTTATTAGTACAATTTTTTTACCAATCTCTTCTTTTGATCAGTATGTTTTTTTGGTAGTTGAAAGATTTTGCTTATAGCATTTAATCCGCCAAAGTACTTATTCTAGGTATTTAAAGCTTTAAATAAAAATTAAATTAAAAAAATAATAAAGTGCCTTCTAGAAATATTTCGAGAATAAAAAAAAAACACTGGCATTAATGTATTACATCCGATGGTGATTACTTTAAAATGACAAATATTAATATTGAGGAAGAAAAAAAGATTTTTATAAAAGCCATTTCCGTGTATTTTTAAAACTTTGTGTGTCGCGCATGTGATGTCCGTGTACATGGAGGGTAGCTCTGTTCCAGCCCGAAAGAGGTGTGCTTCGGGGTGGGAAAATAAGGGGGGGTGCTTCGAAGTTTTTTAGGACACGTGTTAGAGGCAGGTGTTTAATCCATATAGTCATTATTTTGATTTCAGAGTAATTACAAAAGTGCGGACATAAAATTAACGAACATCATTCAACCACATACTGGTCACACAGAAAACAAACGAACCATCATGCCGTTTCCCCGCGGGGGTAGGCAGAGGGGATAGAACGTAATTTTACTTTATCCTCTACATTTATACGTACATCTTCTTAAAGACGCAAGATAATTTCGACATTTGGACATTTCTGCCTTCAAGTATTTAGCCATTTATTTATATTTTTTTCACAAAGTTCATTTTAAATATATTGTATATGTAGGAGTCACTTACAAATTAATTCTCTGTGCTATCGTATTAAGTGCTTGCAAAAACATTCAATGAAACAAGAAATTTTTCTTGCGTGCAGTAAAAATTAGAGCATCAAATTGTTAGGCAAAGTTTCTTGAAAATGTTCGTAAAAAATTGTTATAAACATTTTAATAAAAATACACTTTTTTGAATGACGTCACTGATTCTTCTATACACACGGTGAATTTTTTGTATTTCGGTAGTTTTAAAACTACCATTACTAAATTTGTAATGTGATTATGTTATATCTTTACCAACAAAAAATGATTTTACCATTAAAGATAATTAACAAAATTTTCAGATGGTGATAAACTTCAAGTTTTATCTTTAAGCCACAGATAACAGTTAAATTTATTTGTTCATTCATTTTATATTGGTTTTGGATTTTTAAAACTAATTGTTCTTTTGTTTTTTCATCGGAAAAATCACACTTTTACATGATTTAAGAACACTTTTTAATGATTCTTGAAATTTGTTTGTTGGGTCCGTTTTTAAAATATTAATGTTATCATTTATTTAAAAATTTTAAATTGAATTGTTTAAATTGCCCAAATTTCTATATTGGAAAAACTTCACGTAAATTTAAAGTTAGAATCAAAGAACATATAAGATGTCTGAGTAATAATAATTTTTCAGAATTTGCAAATCATCTTATATCCGAAAACCATGAATTTAATCAAGAAACGTGTGTAGAAATTTTGCATGTCAATAAAAATGGTTTTCGTTTAGATAATTTAGAACGATTAGAAATTAGTAAAGCCATTAATCAAAAACTTCAAATAATAAATAATCAATTAAATTTAACTTCGAGTCCTCTTTTAAAACTATTCCCGTTATGATTTATTTTATCTTCTTTCTCTCTCTTTCTTTCAATTTTCTGTCTCTTTCATACAATATTTTATT
Organism: Micrasema longulum; assembly: GCF_059751315.1. NCBI lineage: Eukaryota > Metazoa > Arthropoda > Insecta > Trichoptera > Brachycentridae > Micrasema > Micrasema longulum. The sequence continues at coordinate 760,779 of NW_028277317.1, read as the reverse complement.
ATATAAATAGCAACGCGTGTAATTATAAGTTAGTTAAATTCCTGACGATGAGGTAGTAACCTCGAAACCGGTCGAAGTGTAATTAAAAAAATTAAGTGGTTTATACAAATTTATAAACAAATAAGTGCAAAATGTCATACCACAAAGTTTAAAATGTTTTTGATAACAATAATATAAATTAAAACTACTCAAAATAAAATTTTGTATCTGTTATATAAAATAAACGTAACATAAAATAAGCTAAGCAACAAGTAAATGTTTTAGTGGGAAGGATGAACTTGATGCTTTAATAATAAATTATCAACATTTGGCGTCAATTTTGTCAGGTTTAATCTTAAATCTCCTCGGCCAATGATGCCCAGTCTGTTTCTTTTTTTCGTTAGGAGATTGGTAACAGCGCTGAACCCCCTTTCCACTAGGTATGACGATGGAAAGGAAATTAAAAATTTGCTCGCTATATTCCATAATACAGGATAAGTAACGGGTATGTTTTTTTGCAGCCAGAAGTACAGAAGTACTATCAGTGTATGTTGAGATCCACTATCGTGGACCCCCATTTTCATTTCATGGACCCCCAATTTTTTTTTCGTTGACGTAGACCCCTTGCAGGTTGTCAAAGACCCCTGGGGGTCGATATAGACCACTTTGGGAATCACTGGGATAGAGGTATGCCACCGAAGCCGTGGCGAGCATTTGGCCGATATTTTGTTTCACACAAAATTGACACAGATGTTTCTTTCATAATTAAAAAAAAAGATAATTCTCTGAGAACTTTTGGTTTTATTTACAATCAACATCGTGCGTTATGGTTGGACCACCCTTTATGATAAAATTTCCTCTGAATTTAAAACGCGGTTAGAGCCTCCTTATCTCAGGTAACTAAGCACACCACTTAGTCAAACTTATCAAAAATCAATTTGCCTTAAATTGATGGCTCCAATTTAACAAAACCCCATCTAAACGATCGTAAAATGGCGGCTACACAGTTTCCCGCCGAAGTACACAGATCTCTGACAGTTTCCTATTGATTTTTCATCAGTTTACCATAAAAACCCGCTCAATCATCTACCCACCGAAGGTGTGCGAGTATTATTGCTTTCATACTTGTTTTCCGTGTAACTCTTTATGGCACATTTTGTTCAATTTGTAACATTATATTATATAATATAATGAAAAAAAAGACACTGTATGATTTTTTTATTCATACCTAATTTTTATGATAAGAATTGTTGTATATTTTCTTAATATATACAATTCTTCTGTACGTGTGATGTCACCGAACTCCTAAACGGCTAAACCGATTTACGTGTGGTTTTCAGAGAAATGTAGATCTTTGCGCTGCGCGTGTTCGTATATATAAAAATCTTCAATCTCGTATGTAAAAAAAAATTAAAAACATAAATGTTTTATTAATTCAGGGAGAATGCATCTACAAAAAAATGATAAAAGTAAAAAAAAATTGTTTTCAAATGTTTAAAAACACACAACATTCGTTTTTTGTGGATCTCAATCTCATTCTTTCCTAAAATTCCTTATAATTTCTACTCATTTATTTATTTTTACTTGATTTTTGGTTATACTAAAAAAATATTAACGACATTTTATACATTTAAAAAAACGTATTCCTACATAAGTGCACCCCTGTTGGTGAGAAGAGCGGAGTTTGACATTTGCAAAAAGAATCCCATATTTGAAAAATATTTATTTAATGTTTTAGAATTCAACCATTAACAAGTACCTAGGTACCTATTCAAATTCAATATTTAAATATAAATAACTATATGTATATACGGCTGGCGATATTGTATTTTTTTGTTATTTTGCTTTGGGCAACAGCAAATCACCCAATGACGAAACAAAAAGATTGAAATGTCGAACTCAATGTCAAATATATTTATAGTTTATCGTAAATTCAAGTATCAAACATATATTTGGTGAACCAGATCATAGCAGGCAAGCCAACATTTGAGCAGGACAACGTCTGTCAGGTCCGAAAGTACATTATATTTTTAATACAGAAAATACGAAAAATAAATTGTCCATCGCCAAAAAAAAAGGAGATCCATTAAACTGTGATCACTATCATGACAATCGCTATGACATCACGCTACTTAGTTTTCCGGGAAAAGTACTTGCATATATAATACAGTAGAACTCCAATTACCCGATCTCCGACTATCCAAACCGCTTTCAAATTTCAGAAAAAAAATGAGACTGAAGCGTACTGCAATTCGCAAAATAACGACTTGGCTACCCGAAAACGGATGATGACAGTCAAACAGCTTACTTTGACCAAAATGTTCAGCAAGTAATGATTTTCATTTACAGTACGGTACGTACATACTGTACTAATCTACTGCCCTTGTAAAAGTGTTCCTTTAATGAATCAAAAGCTTATTTTTCATTTTCATTTTCAATATAAATACAGTGATTAATTAAATAGACACGTTTTTGGATAAAATCTAATTATCCGAATGTTTTACTATCCGAATGGGGTCCGTTCCCAATTGATTCGGATAATTGGAGTTCTACTGTACTGCAAAGACTTTGAGGACCCATTCAAATGCTCAAATCTTTATCAAATATCTTTATCACATCCAGACCAATTGAAAAATTGCATTTTGTTACTAAGAGAGTTTTATAGTAAATAATTTATTTTATGAATGTAGTTCACAGTTTTAAAATGTACAGAGTTTCTTTATTTCAGGTCCCGACTAGCTAGAAAATTCCTGTATTTAGCAAGGATCTTCTTTTTAACATGTATTTTTTTACTATTTTATTAAATGCCGCTTAAAAAATTTAAATAATCATAATAACATAAAAAAATTCAAAATAATTATAAATTTGAAAACATACCGATAATTATGAAAATTTAAGCATAAATATAAATTAGAAAATTAACCATTAATAGTAAAGAAATGAGACATAATTATTATAAATTAGAAAACATACCGATCACTATAAAAATTTAAGCGTAAATATTAATAAAAAAACATACCATTATTATTTAGAAAATGAAACAATAATATAAATTGGATAACATACCGATAATAATAAAAATTGAAGCACAAATATAAATTAGAGAATATACCATTTATAATTTAAAAAAAAAAACATATATGTAAATACTAGTAATAAAAAGAATATTAAAACAAATAAAAATTACTAAACATAAAAAGTAAAAAAAACATGTAACATACAATTATTAAAGCTCATAAAATTATTTTTGTAAACCCATATTGTTTATATGTAAAAGTAAAGCTAGTTGTTTTTATGTATATTTTGTACAACTATCTAAATAAATACATTACATTATTTCACTTATTTATGAGCCAGCTATAACATTTGTAACTACTTAAATTTGGAAAAAATGCATAAATAATTCTGCGGTAGCTGTTTACCCTTCATTTAATAAATACTCGTAAAACATTTTTTCCCCATAATTTTGATGACTTGTTTCTCCGTGACAAATTCAGCATCGTGAAAATTCATAAAAACAACCCAAAAATCATCCCCTAAGTTAGTTCATAAGGCAACCCGGCGCTTTATTTTCGTCTTGAAACCCCAATTTCTCTTCTTTTTTATTTTTAATCGTCAGAGTTATTCACGTCGCAATCTGTCTTAGCCATTTCTCAAACATTCACTTTTGAGATGCGAAAACACACGAAAAGGATTTGACAAAGTGTAGAAATATGTTTGTAAAACTCCTTTTAGAGCGAGTAATATTTTTTAAAGTTTTATAAACAACAACAACAAAGACGGAGAACATTTTTATTGAGGTGAAGTTTGCGAAGGTCATCCACAAAACAAGGTTCCAGTATTTGTGTAAGATCGAAAAATGCTTGTATTTAAATGAAATTCACAGGATATTTCACGAATATATTTTACTATTTTTTAACATAATTGCCGTTGATATCGAGATACTTCTGTAGTCAGGGTACCAGTTTTTGTATGCCAGCGTCATAGAAATCGCCACCAGCTGTTTCGGGTGCTTCTTCACTGCCTCTTCGACATTTCAGTTTAATGAAAAGGTGATAGTCCGAAGGCGCCAAGGTGGGTGAATAGGGGGGTGGGTGACAATATACCATCCAAACGATGTCAACAGCTCCTGGAGGCTTTCCCTTCTCCGGTTCTGTATGGCTCTTTTAAGTATTTAGGGTATTGCAGTAAGCCTCTGCATTGGTGGTAGTCTCTTTAGGCATAAAATCAACCAAAAGGGCCCCCTGACGGTCCCAGGAAACTGATGCCATAAATTTTCCGGCTGAATGGGTCGTTTAGAACTTCTTGCTAGATGGGGAAAATGAATGACCCACATGTTACGAATTATGTGGGTATGCATTGGTCAAGTATTGTCACAACTTCTACATCCTTTTTACTCACAACTACTGTTCACTTCCCACCTCAGTATCCTTTGATCACGCGCCACATTAAGACCTCGTGTTGTATATCGCGCGTTTATTTCGTTGAACGTGTGTGCCGCATTATAAACATCGTTTACACTAATCGCCAGTGTTGAACTTCAGATTGGGGCCTGCCCTTGTGATAGTGCCGCTTGCAAATATCAAGTTAAATCTGGCAAGTCCATCAAGACCAGAAGATAAGGTAAGTGGCATCCCTTCCTAATCCATCTCATTTGATGGGGTTGTAACCAATCGACACTGCACACCGCATATCGAGGATACTCACTTATTTTAATTAAATTTAATTACTGTCCACTCCGCTCAATAATATCGAAGAAGCCCTAGGGCTTCACCTAGGACACCCCCGTTATTTAATTTCATGCCCCGCACCCGCGTGGGAATTCATTTTCTCATCAGATAGTCTTTTGGATTCTAGAGTCGTAGAGTAGTCACGACAGAGTCCATAAAAGCTTTTCCTTCCTGGGCAAAACAATAAAAAAATTAACGCGCGGCGGTCAAGCGATTTTGACAGACGGGAGGTGGCGGGAGCGCGCGACGTGCTCTCCATCCGAAAAATTAACTGCGACTGAAAAAAAATGGACGGCAAACACGCGCGATCAAAGAAACTGACCCTTATGATCCCCCAACACGTCACCGATTCTCAACACGGTTGACATGATTTTTTTTTAAAAGGTAATTTTACACTAGAATATTTCACAGTCCCTGGACTGGTACCTGAAGCGTTAGACTGATAATCTTATCTTAAATTAAATTTCATTAAAATTAATCTTATATAAATTCTAATAACTGCTTTAATAACATATAATGAAAACTAAATTTTGGTCTATATACATTTTTTTGTTACTATTGGTGTTCACATATAATTGGTGGAAGATGTTTAGTGTTATTATTTTTTATTTTATACATTTTATTTATATTGTAATATCTTTTACTGTTTGTGAACTGAAAATAAATAAATAAATTAGGTGCGGAAAGGTAATGATGAAGATGATGATAGAACCACTTACCAACTTTTCTACATCTACTATATGTCTCTTTATATGTCCCATCCCCCTGCTGAGAAAGTACGTAATGATAGTAGTGGAAACTTCGACTGATATAGAATATGCGAGATTTTTCAACAAGAAAATAATAAAATGAATATTTATAACAAAGTATTTTTATTCCATCGTAAATAAAATTATTCGATAGCTTCAATGAAATAAAAACTGTGCAAATCGCCAGGTCAGTATAAAAATAACGAATCTGCTATTTTCAATGTGATATTTTTATCCTAGAAAAAAAACCGACGTCTCAAAGACGTAAACGATTTTAAAAAAAACTAAATAATTCGCTTGTATATAGTACCACTGCGCTCGCCGTTCCTGCCAACTCAGTTGACCTACGGAGTATGCATACCATAAAATATGGCAATCTTTCTAGAGTTATAGAAAAAAAGTACAAACCCTTGAATGCACATAAATATTAATACATAACAACAGAGATGAAGAACATTATAGAGAAGGTAATACAGAAGTCTAGACATCAACAGGGCTTACGACCTGTCAATGGCTGGTTTAAGTGGCCACTTTAGACACTGTGTAACAAAACATCAACATATGAAAGAATTGAAGGAATATAGATGTTCAAATATGGGCAGAATGGTAAATTGTTTTTAAAGAAATAAGCAAGTTAGATAAAAAGTAGTGCGTCCAGCTCAAAGTATTTCTCCAAACTGACAAATAAATTATTGTGTTCTTAGAATTATTTCGGCGCGTCGCTGACGTTATTGTTTCAAAACTATAATATGAATTTACATAGGGACATGCGTCTTTAGCGTTTTGAAATATTCCCAAAATTTGATTGGATTACAGAAAAAATTTCATTACTTTGCAGCGGTTTTAATGCGCTGCAAAGTAATGAAATTAAGAGTATACAAAACATTTTATTCGGAATTATGAAATAATTTTTTAATAAAATGCCTGTAACAGGCGCACTGAGCATGACAGAAAAGGCATTTTCTAGCGTTTTTAAGAAATTTTCAGCATTCGTTTCCCATAGAAATTTACAAATTTCAATTTGAGATTTTAATCACTTCTTCCTTAGATATTTACCTAAGTATCTTTATAGAATTAACAGTTCAATTATAGGTGATGTTTCTTCCTTTTTGGGAATGACGCGAAGTGCAAATATTACAAAAAAAAATAGGATAAAGATGAAACCCATTTTATGTTCGAATGGGTTTTTTCGCTCTTTTGTGAAATTGTATTTTTGTAGATACACGACTTTTACCCTGACCTGCCAAAATATTTCACGTATAAAATGTATTTATACTAGATAATGTAGGTCACATAAGGCCCATATTGCCGTACGGGTTTGAAGAGTCCTGTTTTACGGCGGCTATAAAATTCGCGTTATCCTCGCATGGGATTATTGCCTTAAATAAATGAATAAATCAAATAGCCGACAGGAGATTAATAGCGGGTATGGGATGAATAAGCGGCTGCGACGCAGTAAATGGCATGATCAATGGATTCAAATTAAACATTAAAAAAAGGTAATTATATTTTGAGATTGTCGTAATGTTTGCAGGCAATTAGGTTCGGGATTTCACTTCCAAGGAGTTCTTCCTCCAAGTCACTCTTTCATGGCAGGGGATCGTGACCACATTACACTGTGCCTGTAGTCTTCCACTTGTCTCGTCACTCAGCATTTCTGAGAGCTGCCGCAAACGAAGTGCCTGTTGCAATTTTTATCTGGTCTAACCACCCTATGGGAGACTTCGTCCGTCGTTCACTTTTTTCCTCTACGCTGCTGACCACGACAAGCTTCCCCAGGCAATCTTTCTCCCTCCTTCCGATTTAGCCTAAACAACAGAGAACTCATCCGAGGCATACGGTCGAGAGTCTGTCTGTACGAGGTTTTCCCAGAGCATGATTATATCATACCCAAAACCCGTATGACTTTTGCTCAAAGACATCTCTCATTTATCGCACCGAGAGTGTTCAATATTTTAAAAGGGCGTATCAAACTCTCAAGAACAAAAACTATTTTCAAGAAAGGAGTTAGGGACTGGATTTTCCTTAGTGGGAGGGATTTGAGTAGGAAATTCCTTGATGATTTTTAGAATTTTTGAGTTTACTGTTTTCCACATTGATGTGCCATACACATGTTATTTTTTTATTTTATGTTTCTGATCCTATATTGAAGGTGATATACTCATGTAACTGTGTCATATCATTGCTCGTCCCATGTCAACACGGGACTTTTAGTCCCATGGAGTTGGACTTCTGTCTCAAATAATGTACAATAAACTTATGTATGTATATAAATAAATGGGAGCGTTGTGTTTGTGCATTTTAGTGTCCAGGGCGTTCATAGCATACGCCTCCAGTACCACATCTCTCAGGCATCTATAATCTTGCATTCTTTTGTTCTTACTGTCCATGTTTCCACCCCATAATTTTAAATGAAAGGACTTAAGTTCTAACTAGTCTCATCTTAGGCGCTTTAGGGGAGAGCTAACAATATTGAAATTCATTTCAAAGAAACAGCAACAGAAGCAAAAAAGATAGGCGCCATAGCGCTGTTGGTTAGATGAACAACTTTGAAACTAGTGTCGTTGGTCCGATTCCCTTCAGTTGCAAAAAAAAACAAGAAAGGCTTTTTTTTCAATTAGTCCCAATGTTGTGGCGTACTTTTCATAACTATCGTCCATATCCTCTCTTTTCCACCGGCTGACAAGCTTTTGAACTAAAAAATTAGCGGGTTATTCCTTTTTTTAAAAACCTGGGGGCATTTTAGGAAGGAAATATGAATGTCTAGGTATTAATGGGCTAATGATCTGTTGCTGGCTCGAGTAAAATAATGAATGGAAGAATAAAAGAAAGGAAAAATGGAAGAATGCTGAATCATCAGGAAATTATCATCATTTTCACACCCAGTGATGAATTGCATTGGCACTTACTGCATAGCAGCGTATCTAAATCATTTTGTAGAACCACTTTTCAAAACTAGTATTTCACGTCTAACCTGCCAGGAATTGAACTAAAAACCTCAAGAATGTTAAGCAAACATGCTTATCACACAACGTGGTGGAATTATCTCCACTAGATTTTCTTTTTCAGAATTTTTACTCAAAAGTAGCCATCAAGTAAAAATCGCTCATTCAGGAAGCTGGTTTTTTTCTCACTCAGAACTGTATCTTTTACCTGCTCGAACGCAGACTGTATTATATTCATCATGTAACAAATACACATTGAAGATCAAGATAGTTTCTTATGTCATCTCCAACTGGTGTAGGAGATATCTTTACAACTTACAAAATCCAATAGGTGTTTTATTTTCGGCACAGCAGAACCTGTACCTAGAAGTTTCAGGAATATTCATTTTAGTAAGGTGTTTATTTAATCTGCGGTGCCATATGCGTCTAATCAAAAGCAGGATAGTAAATTTACACTGAGAGAAATGCAGTCACTTAATCTACCTATTACAAGTCATGCATTCTGTAAACATCTCCAAAAAAGTTCTCCAACAATCGTGAAACATCACAGTCCCGACTTTGCTCTCGTGACTGAGGATGTCGTCGGCACTACATCGCTTTTCTGTCTCCTGTGGGCTATCGCAAGGCAGCTCCATTCTGGGAAAATCAAAAAACATCATCTATGAAGACTGTTAACGAAAAGGCGGACTGTAAATGAAAATCGAAATTTCATTCAGTTTTGTGATTTGGAAATATTTGAGAAAGGAATAGGTAGATGGAGTGAATACCTACCTTTAATATAATCTGAATGTTCTTCAATTTCTGGCACTGGATTACAAATGAACTTTAATATGACAATGTTTTCCTCGACGCGCGACGACTCCAACCCCTTTTTATCCGATTTTATGTGAAGTCAAAAATGTTGTTTGGTTTTTGTTCTAAATCCGAATCTTCTAATTTTAAATATCTTCTATCTTGAGGTAAGGTAGGTACAATAAGGATGGGTTAAAGGAAGGATGGGAACGAAAGGTAATCGGCCAGGAATAGTATCGATAAATGCTGTTATTTACTTAACAAAGACTCCAGGGGAGATTTCATTAAGTCACTTCATCGCATTGTGAGCGACAACTGAATCTGCTTCCCTCCACTCATCATCGTCATTCCATTTCCGCTCCCCAGTTGGAGCATATGGTGCCCACGAAGATCCTCCACACCTCTCTGTCGGCTATCAGCTCCATCGTCCTTACAAGTTAGGTCCGCGTCCCATATTTGACATGAACTGCCGACAAACAGTTAGCAATGGATGTGCATGACGTCGAGAACCTGGTGTCTTGTAAAGTAGGCAAGCGTGATTAAGGCTCTCAGGAGGCATCCGCAGCACATGGCCAAGCCAACCGTATCGCCTCCGCTTGATGACAGTTGTACAGAAGTTTGTTACGTCCGTTCTATTGTTACTTCATTCCTTACAAAGCCAAACCACCACACATCCGGGATTCTTCTGAAATGCCTACTCTCGAATATCAGAATTTTGTTCCTATACTCTGCCCAACACAATTAGCTTTTTGAGGCTGTCTGGTACTCTCCTGGTCATGTGTCAAAAACACTTAAGGATTCGCCAGTAACACAGTTGATAGTCGATCTCCAATTTTTAGCTCATTCAGCATGGACACATTAGTATGCGTCGTCATCCATAGAATTCGGAGCGTTCTTCACCTATCATTTTGTATTGGACTTCGGGGCAATGGTCGATCGGGTTGTGGTCCCGTGGCTAGTGTCTCGGACTCACGGACCAAAGGTCCGTGGTTCGAATGCTACTCTACCCCAACTTGATTCCATTTTCTAATAGTGAGTTATTTCCAACTCGTTGAAAATGGCCCTCAAAATTAAATATTTGGGTAAATCATAAGAACGCAAATATTTCTTTTTTTTTTTTTAATGTTAAAACGCCTGTTCCTGTGATGTAACTGGCGTTGCAAGTAATAATCTTTTTTCTCTTTGACTCTGTCAATGTCCGTTTCTACACCGTATAAGATTATTAAAACGACCAATAACAAGATGAACCTTCGGACTTTTCAAAGATCCACCAACGTATATAAATAAATTAACACATTTTAATCAGAACAAATGATTTATTATATAATCACAAAATCGATTTAAAGAGGGGTGATCGAAAAGATAAGAATGACACAAATGACCAGAATTTATCAATATTTATGTACTAAACAATAAATCCATGTAATTTGTCAAAGTGCTAGTTTATTTGACATCATGTCGGTAGTTATTTAAACTTATTTAACATTATTGTATAATATTAAACTAACTGTCAAATAACTATAAATTTTAATATGCAATTTGAAACGGTATACAGCATGTTTCAAAATAAAATGTGTACTAAATAAATGTCCGTTCTCAGATAAAATCTTGAAAAATGAAATCGAGTGTAGATAAGTCCACCTCTTTGCGTAGTGGTAAGCGAGATTGTCTACTATTCTTGATGTCCTAGGTTCAATTCCTGGCAGGATGGAAAAGAAACGTTGATTTAAATGGGTTTTTGAACTTCAATATCTCTTTGCTCCTGCACTGGCACCTGAGGCGTAACACTGATCACATTTTCAGAATTTAAAACATGATCAAACAATATGGCGTTTAGTTTACAAATTCAGTGCCCTATGCATCACTGGGTGCTGAAAGCGGGACAATGATAATGATGTAAATAAACACATAAATTTAAGATATTTTTATCACAAATGGAGCTGTTGAAAAAAAGGTAGTCTAGGTATTGACAAAGGCTGAGATCGTTCATCGCCTAGGTTTAGCGATTACTTTACACTTTGTAACATTTATCATTCTGCCTCTAGGTAGTTGAAGCCCATTTTCATGCATGGCATATTTCGATTTTGTAAATTTGGTATAAGTATAACGCTTATGTCGGATATTGTCATCCTTTCTCATGAAAATTTCGCAATTACACGAACGGTAGCAAGAACTGGGTGCATTTACTTGTAATATCCAGGAACGTGTTGGAAGGCCACAGAAAAGATGGGTCGACGACATTGCCTCTATTGCCGGTAAAACGTGGTTGATGAAAGCGGGTGATAGGGAGGAATGGAGACGTTTGGAAGAGGCCACCATCCAGCAGTGGGGGGCTGAAGAAGAAAGAAGAAAAAAGAAGAAAAGATCCAGGAATGAAAATCCATTTCACTAAGTTATGTTCAATATTCAATTTAAATTTAACGACATTGGAAGAGCAAGAAAATTAATGAGCGTCCAAAGCAGGGTGGTGTGGGACCAGAAAGTGAGGGACGAGAATGAACACATCACTCGCCCTTTATTGCTTCTCCACCAGCATTCAGATCTAGTTCATAGAATTTTTTGTTTTATTTGTGAAACCACTGCATTTTTTATTGTTAGCAAACCTGAATTGTAAGCAGCTTTGAATTTTTCATTTAGTTATTCTTTGGGGTTAAGCCCATTCAATCATATTTTAACATAAATCACAAACTAAATTCAATAAGCTACAAACTGGTAGATTATTTATATTATATGGATGGGTGCGCGTGAATTGATTTGAGGTAAAATGAGAATAATGGATTACAATTGAAGTTATTTATTGAGTTGATACAGACGAGTCCTTACATTTTTGTACAGAAGGAATTTACAATAGCGAACACTGGACGGAGAGCTGTGGTGAGCGAAACAAAATGTCAAGACGAGATGTAAAATGTGCTTCCGGTGTACGACGTTTAATATCTTGTCCGAGCTGTTGTTGCAGTGGATTATGAGTTGCGGATCAAAGCGGGGTTTGGCTCTGCCAACCACACGGCTTTTGGTGTTGCTCTCCACAATACAAACTCATACAAACTGGCGACCCCGACGTGATTTGATATGGATGTACAAGACCTGTGCCCATCTTATAATGAATTAGAATCTAGAGCCAATACTATCAGAATAGAAATTTTCCTTTGAACCAGCGAAATGAAGATACTCAGAAACATTTCTGGAAAAACCCTTTCGTAACAGAATACAAAACACAGAGATCCGAATATGCGAAGTTTGGGATATTATAAGGTGAAGACGACAGAGAAAAGGGTTCTGGAATGAGCATGTGACCAGAATGGCAGAATCAAGGACCGTAAAAACAGTAAAGGACAGTTTAGTTTAAGGAAGCAGACCTCATGGACAACCTTCATACAAAAATATGGAAGGACAGCTGGCAGTTTGTAAAAAAAAAAACATTGTTTGGATTATTTTTATCATGAGTGTTGCTAGAAGTTCGTTGTGAACCATTAGTTATTGTACAATATTTATGTGACAATTATTTATGTAACCAATATTACGATAAATCTTCAAATTTTATTTTTAAATGTCCGTTGGCTTTCCAATAAAATAAAAAGATTAAAAAATGGGATATTTTGGCTCAGTTATTTTCACCAAGGATTAAAAGATTCGCATTAAAGAAACGTTTAAGTGCCCATTTCCCTGTGCGATATCTTAAGGCTTTGATTCTTGAGGTTTTTTTATACTGCCATGTTAACTTAACGTTAGTTTGGTTATTTAGTTTGAGAAATTGAGCTTACACTGCTTTAAAAAATTAAACAATTTTAACTCAATTGTAAAATAAGCAACTCGAATCCACGGCGGTTTAGATTTTAAGTGCGATTACAATCATTGTTTAAAAAACGCATTTCCCGTGTTGCGCGATCTAGGTAATAATATAATTAATTTATTTTTTAATGCGGTACACACAGTCAAATAAAACACTTAAAACAACAGCGAAAAATAAAAATAACAATAATAGATTTCATTTCGATTTTAAACAATTGAATTAACATTTTCACAAATATCTTATTAACTAATTCAACAAAAAATTTAAATTTATTTCAACACAGAGGGAAAACGTTTTTGAGAAGGGAATATGGAAGTCTAGGCATTGACAGGGCTTATGACCTGTCATTGGCTGGTTTAAGTGGCCACTTTACACACTGTGTAACATTCACCATTCTGCCCATGTTTGAACATCCACATTTCCTCAGCTCTTCCATCTCTCTTAACATTAAGTTAATAAGTTTGCTTCTAATACCCTTGTAGGGTCCATAGTTCATAGTCGATGACACACACGTGTTAAATTAGTTCACCTGAAGTAGACTAATGACCGACGATGCAATGTCATCATTTTCTATTGAATCCAATACAACTTATATTACAACTCTAGCAATATTGCACATAAAGACGGGATCGTCGCCCTGCAGTACATTCACATCGTCCCTACTACGAAGAAATGAACTACAAAGGAATATGGTCTATAAAGAGACCACAGGACGCAGCCAACGTCAGTCAGTTCAGTTCACGTCAGACCAGCTCGACGACATAACACGATGCAGTTACTTCAACCCATCATCGCCGCTACGCTCGTGCTACATAACCCAAGTGCTGTATCTTATTCGCCGTGTAATAAATACGCATTAAACACCAACCTCGTGTCTTCTCTGTCAATCTGGGGTAGGAACTCCAACCAAACCCTCAGCAGCCTATTTCTACACCCTCATATGTAAAAATAGATCGTAAAACAAAAAAAGCGTATCATAACTATATCAATTAAAAAATATTTTTAAAAGATGTAAACGCGGCGAAAATCTTGCACAATTATTTAGATTTTCGAAAGTGCTCTTAGTTTCAGAGCATCCTGTATACACTAGTAATGCATTACACAAAACAAACACACATAACTGGGTGGCTCATAAATCTAAGTGCATACAGCGTTATGCACTTAATTTACTTCCGGATCGCAGTAATTCTAAGGTCTATATCCTCGTGTCAAGCCCATTCAATTGTTCCAACTTATTAACGTGATTTAAAGGACGGTCGTTTGAAAATAAGGTTATTTAATAAACTCATGGCAATTTTTTTATTTTATTTATTTGTGCATTTCATATTAGACAAAACAAAACAAAAAACACTATAAAATTTGCTTGTACTAGGAGTAGGCTCCATATATGAAGGGTTCGGCAAGCCAGAAATATTAGTATGCCTAATGTTGCAACAGATTTGTTGCGGCAAATATGTTTGGTGAATGTGTTTCTCATTCATAAAAATAATATTGAAGAATGATAAAAACAGTAAGAATCTTCTTCTTTCTGTGCCATATCAGGTCTCCCCGACGTTGGCGATCACTCTAGAGTAGGCATTCCGGTCCTGCGCCAACTGGAACAGCGCCTCAACCCCACGCACTCCCGTCCAGTCGCGGATGTTTCTCAGCCAGGACATCTGTCGCCTTCCAACCCCACGCTTTCCCTCGATCTTTCCCATCATAATAATCTGTAGAAGCGTATATTTGCTTCCGCGCATGATATGGCCCAGATATGCGAGTTTCCTCTGTTTTATTGAGGACAGTAGTTCTTTTTCGGCACTGGCTCGTCTCAACACCTCCACGTTGGTCACTAAATCTGTCCACGGGATTTTCAGCATTCTCCGGTGAAGCCACATTTCAAAAGCCTCTAATCAGTTCATGGAGTTCACCTTGAGATTCCATGTTTCAACCCCGTAGAGCTGTATTGACTGCTCTGTCTCAATTTTAAATTAAGACTATCACTGCAGAAGAATGATTTCATGCCATTGAATGCTGATCGTGCTATTTCTATTCTGCATCTAATTTCCTTATCCGGATCCAGATCAGAAGTGATTTGACTGCCGAGGTATTTAAAGTTAGTCACTCTCTCGATTGTTTGACCATTTATTCGCAATACAGCATTATTGTGAGGGTTTCGGCTAAACACTATCATCTTTGTAAGAATACAATATGGAAAAAATAACACAAAAAAAAAACATATTATATTCACAAATGATTCAATGGAATTGAATGATCTTTAGATTACTGTCCTTTTATGCAAATTTTCGGATTTCTTACTTTTTATGTCTGTTAAATCAAATTAAAAGATAATAAATTTAAAAGGCAATTTTGAAAAACCACATAAACTAAAAAACCCTTTAATTTATTTTAAAAATTTAAAAGTCAGCTGACTGTTTTTTTAATATTTGTTATATTGCATGTTTTTTGTTCTACAATATATTGTGTTTCTTTTACTTTAAATATGTAGGGTTTGTAATCCATAATCGATGACACACGTGCTAAAATACTTCACCTGAAATAGTGCGATGACCGAAGAAAGCAATGTCACTATTTTCTGTAGAATCCAATATCACATTTAATGAAACTCTATTAGTATTGGACACGAAATCGGGATCATCGTTGTGCAGTATATTCACATCGTCCCTACATGAAGAAATGAACTTCGAAGGAACGTCGCCTATAAAGAGACCTTAGTAGCGTAGCAAATACGACAAACAACCATGATGAGAAATTGTTATTACGTCGCTTATTAGCACGTCGATAGTTATTTGTTATTGAGCTACAGTAATAATATCGATAAATTCTGTTAGATACTACACTCATATCCAACTATTTTTAACATGTGAATATTTTGTTTGTATGTTGTGTAAATAAATAAATAAATTGTTGAAACTGAAAAACTTGTAATAAAAAGGCGTCACAATTTTTAGAATTAATGATTTTGTCGACGGCCTACGATTTTCCACATCCGAAATCTCGGATGCTTTATTATTTTGCCGCCATAAAACGAGCAAGAATCGCATGCATAAAAATTCCGAATAGAAAAATCTTCCTCCACCGTTTGCTAAATCTTCTAGGATTTTATTGACGCTGTAAATATGTCCCATGTATATTTTTTTTATTTCTTCCCATAACTTAACCCGGATTTGAATATGGAGGAATATTTTACGGCCTATTCCGAAACTGTGCCAGGGTGTATTTTATTGAATTAAGCACCCGAAAATCTGCAAACGGCCCTGCATTTTTCGAGATCTCAGAATTATTTTCTTATTTATTATTTATTTATTTTGTTTATTAAGAAAAACAACAGCAATACAAAAAAATATACACAACATTATAAAAAAAACATAAAATAAAGCCAAATCAGTTTTCCACATAAATACAATTATAAAAATCCAGTTCAGTTAAATATAATTTATAGAAGTGCATGTGTGCGAGTTTTTTTTTTTGTGTGTGAGGATGCGTGTGTAAAAAAGTGGAGTGTGGTTTTGGTAGGTATGTGAATATGTGTGTGATTGTATATGGGTGTGAGGGTAGGTTTAAGGACAGGGTAAGTGTGTATTAGATATGAGTGAATAGAAACAATTTAAAATTATAATGTAAAAATATATATATATATATATTTTTTTATAACGAAACATAATTTTTTTCAAATAATAGTTTTTTAATTTTGGTTTTAAAAGTGAGTTTACTGCAATTAAATATGTCTATGTTATTGAAAAATAAATTATAATTACGCGTCAAGCGAATCAGAGGAGAGTTCTGTGCATAGTTGGTGCGAACTGTGGGTACATGGAAAAGAGATAGATTCGTGTGACGGGTGCGGTAGCCAGGTACGTTAAGGGCCAACTCAGAAACCAGAACAGGACTATCAAGACGTCCATTAAGAGTGTCATGTAAAATACCCATATCTAATAACAAACGACGATCCTCAAGACTAAGTATATTATGTTTATAACAAGAAGTTTTATAGTTAAGGTCCGTAAATCTGGATCTCCAATTGAGATGTCTCAAAAATGTTTTCTGAATATTTTCAAGCCTTATCTTGTGTATGGAATACCGGGGAGACCACACAGAGGAGGCATATTCAAGGAGACTACGAACGTAAGCGAAATAAATTAATTTGATACTACCAATATCATTAAAAACTTGGCAAGTGCGGATAACAAAACCTAAGTTTCTGTGTGCCCGGTTCACTATATTTTCGATGTGGTTTTCATACGTAAGTTTTTTATCTAGAATCACACCAAGATCACGAACACTTTCAACTCGTTGTATCT
The DNA here is from genome assembly GCF_059751315.1 of Micrasema longulum. Lineage (NCBI taxonomy): Eukaryota > Metazoa > Arthropoda > Insecta > Trichoptera > Brachycentridae > Micrasema > Micrasema longulum. The sequence goes on along the minus strand of NW_028277317.1, from coordinate 743,490 downwards.
TCTTCTTTTTTCATATCCGCTCCTAATTGTGGACATCTTCAGACGCCTCCGGGAGACCCTACGCTAGCTGGCACTCTCGCTTCCTTCCACATCGATCCCGCGTCCCTAGGTTCCGCCGAATAACGCCGAAAGATCGCCATTTTGTCATCCTTCCAGACAGGCGCTAGCCCGCAGGTGCGAAGAAGAGACCAGGGATGCAATTATAAATCTTCTCTAACCCCCGGAGAGTGGTTAATTGGGGATATTTATTTTTTCTTTTAAACTAATATTTGCTTCATATTATAAAAAAAAAAAAAAATATAATTACATTTAATTTTAAAATATATTACTACATTTAATTTTGTTTTTTTTTTTATACGTATTTTTGTTTATTACTTTGTATATAAATTATACATTTGTGGATTTATTGCCAAATTCCAACTTCTTCCAACCAACTGATAGAATAAAGGTGTTATTGAGATTATTTAAGCTTTCATATTGATCCAAAAAACGTATTATTTATAAAGTATTACTGTAGCATTATTTTTTTTTTCATTATAACCTAGCTAAATACTAGTCACTTTATGTTTATGTTAAATTATTCTCAATTTTAATTGGCTATATTTATTAACATATTACAACAGAGATGAAGAACATTTAAGAGAAGGTAATATAGAAGTCTAGGCATCTACAGGGCTTATGACCTGTCAATGGCTGGTTTAAGTGGCCACTTTACACACTGTGTAACAATTTTGAGTTATCAATCTGTTATTCCATCAATTGTATCTTGCTAGCACATGCATTAATAATAAAAAAAAACGACGAGTGCCTAGTTGTTAATACACATAAGCAACCGAGCTGAAAAATCGTTGCATGAAAGTAAAAGTTGGAGAAAACTATAGTAATGAAAGAGTTGTGTCTATGGGAACAGCTCAAGGATCAGTCTTCGGACCGATTCATTACTTAATATATTGTAATTCAATGGAAAACCAAGTAAAATTTTCGAATTGCTTCCAATTCGCAGACGATACTGCCCTTGTAATAAGCCATTCAAATATAAAAACTGTCCAAAATATGCTTCAAGAAGATTTTTCAAATCTCATTAAATGGGCGCATGACTATGGCTTAGTAATAAATTCTAAAAAAACTAAAATTGTGTACCGTATCCTCACCATATATTACTAAATGTGAATTTGAAATAGAAATACAAGCTCATATAAATTCTTGCCTTCATTCAAATTTAAATATAGAATCAGATAAATGTAATTGTCCTATTATAGATGTTGTAAATAATCATAAATATTTAGGATTAATTATTGATTCTAAATTTAGCTGGGGTGTTCATATTGATGGAGTCTGCGACAGATTAAGGTACTGGCTTAAGGTGATTTATGAAATTAAAAGCATACTACCTTTCAAAACGTTAAGATACATATATACCTCGCTCATTGAATCCATTATATCTTACGGAGTGCGTGTCTGGGGTCTCACCTTCCAGTCTCATCTGGGTAAAATTTATGATATTCAGGTGAGACTGTTGAGGGGGATCGTACCGGATAGCATAATCCGCGAGGCGAAACATATGGGCGAAAGTGTCTATTTTAAATTCTGTAATGATCTGCCGGTAAAACAACTTTGTGACTACAAATTGATTGTAGATCACTTTGTTGATCCGGAATATAAAAAAAGCGTTTCCCACACTCACAACACTAGATTTAAAACTAAGGGCTCCCTGTCTGTTCCCCGAATTACAAATTACTTCGAAGAGCGATCATTAAATTGCGTTGTTCCAAGATTGTTCAATGATCTCCTACAAACCATCATCAACAAGAAAAATCTTCAAATGAAAAAAAAAGAACTGAAGAAATATCTTCTTGATACTTTATAGTGCCTGTTTATAAATAAATCTGTAAAATACAAATAAAATAAATGTAATTTAAACCTGTCATAAAAAAAAAAAATTAAAAAAATGTTTCCCACCGAAAAGTCTTTAGACTTAGTGGGTAACAAATACTTTTATAAATATTTTAATTATAAAATAAACGCTGCCCTGCAGCACTGAAACTGAACCAAAAATATTAACGAAATAAATGCATAAATAGAAAAAAACAAAAAAAGGAAAAACATTTTTAAATATAAAGAAAAGTTTAAGAATAATATTGCGAGAGAAAAAAAGAAATCAGACTCGTTTTATAACTATCAAGTCCAGAACCAAATATATCAGTCTTGTCCAAGCATGTTTTCAAGAGATGGAAGAGTAGAAAAAGATGTTGAAAGAAGAGTGAATGCGGGCAACAAAATGAACGGAGCACTAAGCACAGTAATTTCTAATAAAAATATGTCAATCGAAGCTAAACTGGCAGTGCACAACGGAATTTTAGTCCCAACACTTATGTATGGAAGTGAAACATGGAACTGGCAGAGGAAGGATGAAAGCCGAGTGAACGCGGTTGAAATGCGATCTCTTAGACGAATGTGTGGGAAATCAATGTATGACAGGGTTACGAATGATGAAATCAGGAGAGAGTGTAAATCTGAGACAAGTATAATTGATAAGATTAAGAAAGGGTCTCTGAGATGGTTTGGTCACGTAGAACGAATGGACGACGAGAGAATGGTAAAACAAGTATATATGGCAAAAATGAACGGCAACGTTAGACGAGGACGACCAAGGAAGACGTGGCATGATCAGATAAACCAAAATCTTAAGTCTGGTCATGTCAAAAGCAGACAGAACCGAAGGGCATGTATGACAAGATGTATGAATGTGGAAGAGGCTAGGAGTGTATGCCAGGATAGACGTGTGTGGCGGTCCATTCTCTCTGCCTACCCCTACGGGGAAATGGCGTGATGGTAGTAGTAGTAGTAGTAGTTGTCCTCATACTGATTGTCATATCTATGGAGCCTAGGGATAGGCGAGTGCATGTGATAGTTGGTCCTAGAACTTGCAGAACAAAAAGGAGATCTGTGGCGGGTATGTCGACCAGGTACACGGAAACACACCAATTTCAGCAAATCAGGACAGTCAATCAATAAATTGATCACTTTATAAAGCAATATTAGGTCAGTTAGTCCTAAAAGATTAGCTGAAGATAACAATTGATTATAATTAAATAAAGCAGCTGGAATATGAAGTTTAAAATCAATTTATTTTAGAAATTTCTTCTGGACGCGCTCGAGTGAATCAGAATGTACACTCAGAATGTAAATGAAGATAACGCAATTGCAACGACAGAATTCTCGAACCAGCGAAACCCGAGAACGAGCATCTACCTGCTATCTGGCGAGTGGTGCGATCAATGATCGTATAGCAAAATTTAAATGGCAGTGGGCTTGGCGAGACAAAATGATGTCAGGTGGATACCCAGAATAAATTGGAGGCCATAGGTTAACAAAAGTGGCGTTGAAAGGCCACAAAAAAAGATGGGCTGACATTGCCTCAACAGCAGGTAGAGCGTAGATGAAAAAAGCGGCTGACAAAAAAGAGTGGAAACATTTTGAAGAAGCCAAGGCGAGGTTTGGAAAACAATCCAGCAAGGCTGAAGAAGACAATATTTCAAATAAAATGTATCCATTTTATTGTGTTTTGTGTCAATATATAAAAGACTGTCAGCGACGATAAGTAAATAAATATATTGAACTTAGTTCCTGAAAAAATAATGGCACTATATTTCTGATAAGTCACACAGGCAATACAAAAAGTCGATAAGGGTAGTAATAATTGTGTCATGGGGAGGCTTCACTAACCGACTAGGGGATGAAAGTGTACAGATAGGCTGTTAAGGTTATCTATTGGGGTCGTGTAGAGGGTTGAAGGAGAAAGAATGGGAAAACGCTGGGGAGGGACGGAGGAAAAAATATTGCAGGATTCGCGATTTTTTCACGATGTTTCAGGCGTCCTGAAAACGGTTTCAAGATGTATGTTTCTAATTAATAAGAGTCACATCGTTTTTAGGCCGACGTTGATGAATTATCTTCTTTTTTAGGGAGGGAAATATATATTTATATTGATATTTGAGGGTAGATCAATATCCGCCTCGTGGTCTAATGGACGACATGTTTGTCTACCATGCGAGAGGTCTCAAGTTCGTTTACCGATATAAAATATACATTATATTTATTTATTATAAATACTGCCTTTGCTTTAGCCAATTAAATATAAAATTTTGTGCAAAAAACTGAACAAAAATAACATAAAACTACTATGTAGCAAAGACAAACGAGATCAATAAAATAATAGTATACAATATATTTCTCAGCCTGTGGTGTAGTGGTCAGCACGTTTGCCTGCAATGCAAGAGGTCTCGAGTTCAATTCCCGACATGTTTGACATGAAATTTTTATTTAAAAATGGGTTTTTACTTTATAATATTTCATAGTGCCTGGACTGGCTGGCATCTGCAGCGTAAGACAGATCATCTTGGCTTCATGCAACAAAAACTGATTAAGTTACGCTGCGATTTGTGTATTGATGCAGTGCCTTATGCATCATTATTTATTTTTTATTTGACACTTTATATACAATATATATACACATAAGGTCATGCATATTGTCTTAAGGCAATTTCTTCCTACCTACCCAAACCGTTCAGTTTGAGAAAATTATAAATACATGGACATATTGAATCTAACAATTTTGTACAAAATTTAAAAACAAAGATTAACAAAATAGGTGCGAAGGTTTTCACGGTCACTGTTATCAATATTATGTATAAGAGAGGATAGATTATCAGGTGCGAAAAGGGATTAATGAATGCATTTCTGTATGAAAAGCAGAACATTCATATTTGTTTTTCTTCTTAACATGCTCAATCATAGGTTACCGATGAAGATACTTTAAATGTTACTCATTTTCGTACACAAATATCGACTTTTCTTTAAAGACAGTCAAAGATAATGTTAACTTACCATTGTAATTGGGGCCCTGCAATAATATTAAAAATTCGCCGATAACACTAAAACACGTCTTAATTGTTTGTCTGTCGAAAACCAGCTATGCTTCCAAAGTAGTCCGGCTCTTAAATTAAGTGTTAAAATAAAAAAATAAAAATATTCCGTGTATTTCTAGATCTCGAAGTGGAAAAACCCCACAGTAATAAAAAATTGTGTAAATTTACCAGTAAACAGTTTGACGATTCATCCTTTTTTCTAATGTTTAGAGCATCTTACCTGGAACAAAAAAAAATGAAGCAATCAAAACACAAATCCTTTTTTTATTAAAAATACTTATTTGTTTATTTTATTTCTTGCAAAAGAAACTATAAAAATATAAATTTTCATTGGAGGGATGAATTTGAGTTGCTTTATTTCATATAAATTAAATACTTGTCTTCATTCTTTAATATTTTTTTACCACAATAGGCCGGAACAGTGGCGAATTTTAGCACAAACCACCTAGACTTGAGAAAAAACGATTGAATTTCGAAGTTATCCTCTCACCAGAAATCGAACCTGGAACCTTCCGTGGTTGAGTCAAGCATCTTAATCCCTACACTACGGAGGCCGCTATGCTGCATGATTTGCTATGATAATTTTTTTATTATTTTGGATCATATTATTGTTGTGTTATATTATTTGAATGTGTTATTATAATTTAAATTTATTACGTAAAAGAACCATAAACAAAAGAATTCAAAGTGAATACAATTTCTGTATAGTCCACAACATTTATTCTATTATCAGTGTACGAATCTTGAAAAGTAATTAGCTGAACAAACAATAGATATGTCTGTTGATGAAAACTGGATTCCACAGAATATTAAGCATTAACTGAAGCTGTATTTATCAATTAATATATTATACCACGATATTGCCAACCTATCACTTATTACTAATATTATTTGATAATTTATACAGCGCCATATTCGTGAAATTTACCTGAAGGGTGTTATACATTAAACAAATATCTAAGCACGCCTTGCAGGTACAGAGCGCATGGACGATCGGGATTCTTGTTTCTGGTTTCCAATTATAATCTATTTCAATTATAACAGATATGAGCAAAATAACAGCACGTCTTGCAGCTACAAAACGCATGAACAGTAAGTTATCTAATCCCCATTTACATTATGTTTTAATTTGACAATGAAGTTAAATGTTTGAATGATATTAAAATAAACAAAAATTGGATACTTTTTATTTTTCTTTTTTTTTAAAGGTACGTATATTATTACACCTTCAAAACTTCTTCACCATCAAAACCATCAAAAAATAACTTCAAAAGTTATTTTTTGATGGTTTTATTAAATTAGGCACATAAAATAATTATTATGTTATAAATATTTATAATATCGTATCAATAAAGTATCTATAATGATCATATTAAGCTTTTTGAAACCGTACAAAAACAAATTATTGAAATTATTATTCACAAAAATTAAACTTTTCCCTCCAACCTGGAGAGCTGAAATTTTGAAGCTACGAGAAACATATTGCCAGCAATGTCTAAAATATGTTTAAATTTATTTCAACAGAGAGCGAAAACATTTTTGAGGAGGGAATATGGAAGTCTAGGCATTTACAGGGTTTATGACCTGTCATTGGCTGGTTAAAGTGGCCACTTTACACACTGTGCAACATTCACCATTCTGCCCATGTTTGAGCATCCACATTTCCCCAACTCTTCCATCTGTTGACTTTTGTGAAGTAAAAGAGCTGAAACCTTTATCACGCGGGTGAGATTCATCCGGCTGAACCAAACCACCTACTTTAATTCACAAAGGTCAACAGACGGAAGAGTTGGGGAAATGTGGATGTTCAAACATGGGCAGAATGGTAAATGTTACACAGTGTGTAAAGTGGCCACTTAAACCAGCCAATGACAGGTCATAAGCCCTGTAAATGCCCAGACTTCCATATTCCCTTCTTAAAAATGTTTTCCCTCTCTTTTGAAATAAATTTAAATATGAATAACTCCCCAGGGAGGAAATCCAGCCAGTCTGCAAGCATTTGGACATACTCAAACATTGTCTAAAATATGTTTTTATGCGTATTTTTTACTTAAATTTTTAATATATCTAGTTAAAGATTGAATAGTTTACTTGAAATCCCTATATGTAAATCCAGACTCTGGCAAAGACACATATTTTTCATAGCTCCAAGTTGTTCAATGCATTTAATATGGACAGTATGATAGATATTAATTATTTGAATGTATTTGGATTTTAATTTTTGTTTAATTTATGGATAAAAAAACGAATTTTTCTATTTTTTTATTTATAAATCATATAACACAAAGTATTTTACAATTATAATACGTTGAATTACATTCCCAGGAGTTACAACAACTCAATTCGGGACATAAATAATATAAACAGTTAGAAAATAACACATATTGAGAACAACAAAGAAAGAAAGCATTTAAATACACTCTTTTTTTAATGAATGGAATATACTTACTTGAAATGGCACTACCAAAAGTGAAAAGGGCAAAATAATAGACTGGCTATTCGATCAGGGCAGGTATTCCGAACGCATTTACAGTGCGCTATAATGCATATTTAGTACGTAAAAACGCGCTATACCGCGCTATAATTTCGTTTGGAATATCAGCCCAGGAGTTTATATATTTAAAAAATTGAATATTTGTAAATAGAGATATATATAAAATAGAATTTATAACTGAGTAATATTTTCATGGATGTTTGTGTGTGTATATGTATGTTCACATGTATGTATGTATGTATGTATGTATGTGTATATATGTGTATATATGTATGTATGGATATGTATGTGTGCATGTACGGGTATAAATATGTATGGATATGGATGAGGATGATATATAGATATAGACTTACATATAGATATAGATATAGATATAGATATAGATATAGATATAGATATAGATATAGATATAGATATAGATATAGATATAGATATAGATATAGATATAGATATAGATATAGATATAGATATAGATATAGATATAGATATAGATATAGATATAGATATAGATATAGATATAGATATAGATATAGATATAGATATAGATATAGATATAGATATAGATATAGATATAGATATAGATATAGATATGGATATGTTAATAAATAATGTTTTTAATAAAATGCTTTGTGCCCATTAAATATGTAAACACTTATGTTTAAAATTTTGGTACTCCGGTTCTGTATTTATTTATTTTTTATCTTAAAATTGCGTGATCATTCACTTATTTTTTTTTGCTTTTTTTTTAACATCTTCTAAATATTTTTTTTTTTGAAAGCATCAATTACATGTACTTTTTTTTCGCTCCCTATATCTAAGTTAGTAGTAATTATTATTATAAAACCATGTAGGAATATCATATGATTAATTGTAAAGGATCTTTACCGACAAGCCATATTCATTGGCTTGGTGAGTCCTGTAAAAAAAAAAAGTCAAAAATGTCTCAAAATAACGTAATATTGTATGTACATAATAAATAAATAAAAAAAAACTATAATTTTCTCAATTAAGTGACCTAAAAATGGTGCTCTAATATCAGCACTAATTTTTTAACTAATTGATATCTATCGTTTTCTTCCAGTAGCCTTTATTTCAATTAAAAATAAAACAATTAACATATTACAACAGAGATGATGAACATTTAAGAGAAGGTAATAAATAAATCTCGACAATCACCCGATGCGATGGATCCAAACCTGGTTTTCACTGTCATGTTTCGTGTCCTAAAACAAAGCTACCCGTATTTGTTATATCTTCAAAAAATACAAATTAGTACGTCATGTTCGTTTTTACCGAAAATTACCGTAAAATACTGTATTCTTCCAAAACCTGGTATTAACATATTACAACAGATATGAAGGACATTTAAGAGAAGGTAATATAGAAGTCTAGGCATCTACAGGACTTATGACCTGTCAATGGCTGGTTTAAGTGGCCACTTTACACAGTGTAACATTTACCATTTTACCCATATTTGAACATCTTTATTCCTTCAATTATTTCATTTGTTGATGTTTGTGAAGTTAAAGAGTTGAAACCTTTATTTATGCGGGTGAGATTCATCTAATTGAATTATTTCCCCTACATACTAGGCAACGCCTGAAAATGTTGTTTTTTCAATTTCAATTTCTTTACTTCTTTACGGACCAGGTAATTTATCAACAATTCAATAAATTTATAAACAGCTCTCCAGGGAGTTGAATCCAGTCCTTGTCTACAAAAATTTGGATCAACTCAAAATATTGTTGAAAAATAAAATGTATACCCACACATAGGCCATGCCTTTGTGGGATTTTTTTTTTATTGTCATAGTTTTTTTTTGCATTTGTAACTAAAATGCAAAAAATAAATTATAATAAATAAAATATTAAAAAAATAAAGTTGCATTTGGTTGAGGAAAATAATCCTAACTATCACGATATTGTCAACCTTTATCCTTTTAATAAATGGTGTAAATATCAGTTTGAAGACGCTCCTACAAAAACGTGAATTTGAAACATTTCAGGTTTTAAAAATACGGGTTTTGCTTAAGATATGCGGTGTTATAATTAATAACGTAAGCTTCAAGCCGATTCGTTCTATAATCTGTTTTTTTTTAGTTTTATCATTGTTGATTTCCGTAATCTGATAGTAGCGAATCTATTAGGCGAAATCAATTAGACGCCAATACATGGGCTTAGTACAGGATTAGCTAACTACGAGCCATTACCCCAGAACGGCATACAGAGTCGAAACAAAAGGGTGAGATATTTATATTTATTTGATTTATTCAGGCATAGAAGAAACGTTTACATTCATTATTTCAGTTCTTCACAACATTTTAAATAATCCCACATTATTTATATATAACAAAATACAAGGTTTTCAAACTTTACATATTACATTTGCGGTCGCAGGCCCTATGGTATGGAATGCCCTCCCAGCAGAGGTGCGAGGCTGTGAAAGTGAAGTGATGTTTCGGAAAAAACTTAAAACCCACTTGTTCTCTAAATCATTTGAATAAATCCGTAGCATATGACAACAAAATAAATTGTTTTAATTAAATTACAAATTTAAAAGCTTCAATTAAATTTATTGAACTATAGAATCACTGTATTAAGCGCTCTTGAGGTATTATATTACGAAAATGGCGCTATATAAGTTATCCATAATAATAATTATATTACATATTTTATTTGTACGAAATATTTCCAGCCAGCAAAAGTGCTGGTATGAGGGGATATTATATATAATAACACAATAGTTTAAATAAAAATTTGATAAAATAACATCACATATCACTCGTCAAACGGGCTGTAAGTACTGTTTTATTTAAATGTTTTTAAAGTACGTACATGTTTTGTATATTTTTTAGATCATTAGAAAATGAATTGTAAAAATTGATTGCTGTATACAAAAAACTGTTTCTTTTTCTGTTGGTCCTAGGTTGTTCGCAAGTTAAATTATTTGATGCTTTTGTATTTATTTTATGTATGTTGTAGTTACAATTAAATTTAATATTTGTCGTTATTTTATTCTTTTTCATCTTAAATATCATTTTTATTTTGCCTGTGTAGATCAATTCGTCTAGATTGAGCATTTTTGTTATTCTATAATAAATCTGTGGTTATTATACTTTTTAGGTTATTTCCATATTATGAAAATACAACATTGTCTATGAATATTCCACTTTTTCTTTTTAAAATCTCTATTTTTTGCATGTGTATAAACTACACAACACCGTAACGCGCGGATGTTTTTGGCACAGTAAGGAGTAAGTAAATGCAATTACAAATGGAATATAAAAAATACACGGTTACTTTAACAATATTCTCATTTAAACTGATGGTATGTTCATTCCGTGTATTTGATTCAAGTGAGTATTGAAAGAGTTCCATAGTAAAATTTTAAACTGCCATTATTAGGTAAATTGGACAAGTTCCCTTGGCAGTTTGAGTACTTTGGATTACCCGTTTTCGCCCCTAACGAAATATCAGTAAATTTCACTTAAAAAGGGGGTAATGGAAACACTTCGAAGACCACTGGCAGATGGGTAGTTAAATTTTATCAGTGGAGAGCTCCAGATATCTTCAAAATACTAGTTAACATTAAAAAAAAAAAAACAGTCATATTTATTTAACTTTTTGTACATAATGTTATTTGTACATAGGCGGGCTTATTGCCAAACGGAAATTTCTTCCAACCAACAGATAAAATAATTATTTTATTTTTATAATTGGTGGATTTATTGCCAAATGGCAACTTCTTCCAACCAACTGATGATGATTATTACACTAAATAGAGGTATTATTATTTAGTAATTTAACTTTTTTTATTTTTGTTTTATTGCTCAAAAAACTTTTATTTTTTAAGAACTAATATTGTATTTGTTTGTTTATTATTATTATTATCTAGTTATTATCAACATTACTGTGTTATATTTATATTTAGTACGTAAGATTTTCTCATGGTTATTGCTATCTTTATTTGGAAATGTTATGTTTCTTTTTGACTTTTTGTATTATATGTTTACTAAAATGTTAAGTTTTAATTATTCTATTATTTCATACTATGTACTACATGATTACTGTGCACTGCTGTGATTATTTATGTAAATTATTATTTTTATGTAAAAGATTCTTTGAACCGTTGATGCATAAATAAATAATTCAAGTTACAGAACATATTCAAAAGAAAATAAAGATTAAAAAGCTAAAGATATAACTAAAGACAAAAAGCTTATAAAAACATTATCTTAAGAGTCCCAATCAGAACTAGCTCCCTCGGTATATTCGTTAATCTTAATGTAACATTTGAAAAACAGCTTTATGTAAAAGCTCTGTTACTCTGTTATTCTCTACCTTCCATAACCCATTACATAAATACAAGAGTCACTCGATGCTGCAAAAACAATTAAAAATTAATACAACCTTCGGTCAAAGAGGATTGACCGGCCTACTACTCGGTTAAATCGTACAATCTACTTCCATTTTCCGTAAGGACAATTGGTAAGTACTCATAATAAAAAAATGCTATTAAGAAATGGATAGTGGAGGTGGGTTGCGCACGGATCGATGAGTGGATTAAGCCAAATAGGTAAAAAATTGTGTCTTATCTTGTTTATGAAATTTAGTCTACAAGTCTATATGAATTTATTTTTTTTGTTTATTTTAGTTTACATTGTTAATTATGTTTAACACGATAATAAGGTTAATAAGATTAATTACGTATTTATTATCTTATATTGTTACTATATCTAATTTAAGGCATGTTTCACTTATTGTAAAATGTTTCTCTCGGCACGGGACACCCCAGTAAGGGAACATTATTCTGTAAAATTATAATAATACACACATTGTAAAAGTATAAATAAATAAATCTGTAGACGAGTATGTACTCAAATTTAACAAAAGCAAAGCATTGCCGGGTTCAGCTCGAATCATATAAAAAATATCAATGTGCAAACACGATAAGCCATAATCGAAATACTCTAATAGGCCAAATACAAAAATTAAATATGCCTAAAAATCTGCTCATTCTGGTCTTATTGATATTTATTTTATTAAGTAAACAAACAGTATTTACACAAATATGGCCAAATTCTTTGTATATTAGTGTAAGAAACTCTTGCACACACCAAAAAAATTGTTCACACTTAATACAATAATTTAAATTATGTTCTATAAAATAAATGTAAAAGAAACGAAATGAAATAATATGTATTTATTTATTTATTTATTTATTTATTCATTTAAAATTACAAAATTAAATATTTATGAACTTATTAAGGCTTTTTAGGCTATGCCCGTGTCAAGCCACAATAAATAACAATAAAAATGCATAGTAAAATTAATTAGATCAAATTATAATGACATAGAATCACAATCTATAAAAAAAGGTAAATGTATTAAATAATCAAATTCCAAAGACTACAATGCAAAAAAGATAATCAGAAATAATTTTTAAAATAAAAATTATAGAAATTAAGAATCATACATAATTAAATATACAAAATAGTGGTATCATTAAAATCAACAAAATAATAGTAAAATATAGTAGTATTAAAAAAAAAATAACACAAAATAAGCATAATTGAAAAATTTAAATAATAATAAAGTTAAATATCTGCTTCTCTCAAAATTTCTAATATTTTTTACCTAAATTTACATACATTGCCACAAAAAATATCAGCCTCGGTAAATATATTGTTATATTGGTCGCATATTCTAGGTATTGTAGATTGTTTAAAATAGTTTGTTGACGCGTTTTCAGTGTAAAACAGAAGATTTTGTCTTGTCGGTCTAGATTAGGGTTGACATCCGTCCCGATATACCGGGACTGTCACCGTTATGGAGCCCTCTGTCCCGACGTCCCGATGAAACCTATAATGTCCCGATTTAAACTTACACAGTGCAACGCTGTTAATCAACAAAAGCACAGCCGTACTGACAATGAATGTGAAAAAAAGGTGGCAAAAGGTTTCTGCAATTGATATATCTTAAGAATTTAATATAAGCTGAACTTGCCTCGACATAGTGGAAGTTGATAAGTTCTGTGAAAGAAAAATGTTTTTTTAGTATTTTTTTAAAATTGAGCGAGTATTTTATTTCCATTCCTGCTCATAAAACCATAGTGGAAAACGTTATATCTTTGATGTTGGCCCAGTAAAAAAGGATCGTTTGCTGCAAGAGACTGTATAATCAATACTGCAGTAATATGTTAATTTGGAATCATAGAAAAAATATGAACAGTCGCCTTTCTTCCGCAAGAAGCACCACATAAAATGTTAAAAAAACGTTTCTTTTATATTTCTGGAAATTCGTTATAAAATTGCCCTATTTCTTACAATATATCCGTATTCCTGAACGTCCCGATCAGCCCCAAGCAAAATATGGCAACCCTAGTCTAGATGGCACACGGAATGGATGTCTTTCAAGTAGGTTAGGATAATCAATTTTATTATTTATTAATTTGAATAAAAATAACTGGTGTAACATTATTCTTCGATTTTAAGAGAGTTTATTCCATGGTACTGCATACTTTCGGCATGGTTAGAGAAGTTAATGTTTAATCGGTAGTCGACCTGTTTAAAAAAAAATTGTTGGACCCTTTTTAGTCTATTTTTGTTTAAATTTTTTTATTTGAAAATTTATTTATAAACCCTTACGGATTATAACATTCATTTTACATAAAATAATATATACATTTTTCATTTATACTCTGTTGTTCAAAATAATATTTTTTACATCTTTTGAAAAGTTTGTCTGAGTCTTGTGTTTAGTTTTGTCTGGTAGTTTATTGTATGATTTCAGTCCCTGGTTCATTAGTATTGATTGTCTTTGTCTTGTTTTAGAAAGTTGTATATGGTATTTGTCTGATATTCTCGTATTATGTCCATGTTGACTACAATTTTTTACTGGTTTTAGTTCTTCGTCTACAATTACATTAGTGGCTAATTTATAGATAAATTTTAATGATTCTAGTTGTAAGAGTTCAGTTATACTTAATTGCTTAGTTTGTTTAAAAAGTTCTCTAGTTGCAGTTAAATAGGGAAGGTCATATACTAACTTTAATATTTTATTTTGTTGTATTTGTAGTCTGTTTATGTCATTTTGATATCCTGCTCCCCATAATAGTTGCGTATAACATATTTTAGTTTTTACATAGGCTTCATACATTAGAATTTTTTCCGTTTTTGGAATAAAATTTTTGATTTTTAAAAATAAACTCACATTATAATAACGAGCCTAAACAAGCCCGGTAAACGCGTAGACTTTGATATTCCTTTTGAAAATGTTATCAATTTCTGATGTTACTTGTTAAACGAATATTCTGGTGGCGTTATTTTCTGTAAAAATTCTGTACTAAGTTAAGTGATAAATTTAAAAGACCACAATTTCCAAATAATTAAAGAAGTTTGTAAGGGACTTTAAAAAGGAATTGGCTTACTTAAAGAACCCCTACTGTTTCACTTAATTGTATGAGAATAAAATTAGGAAAGTTGGAGCCGGAATCAGAGAATGAATTAAAAATTATGGCTGACACTTTAAAAAGGAAAACTTTCCATTCTCGGTCACTTTAATTTCTCAATTATCTTTTATTGTGCCTGGTGACAATCCATAAAGACCACTTCCGAAGAGCATGTTTCACTAGCATGATTTTATTATATTTATTTTTTAAAATTTTATTTTACACACCGCATCGCGAGAATAACAGAGGCACAACTCAAAATAATGACGCATTTTTCAGGAGGGCACTTTCACACAAACACCTACGACTCCAACAACAACAAAGCATCACACCGTTTGGCCGAAATCCTATCCCGTAACGCCACATCACTCAATCATACTTCTTCTCATGCACGCGCGCCGATTACTCCGACATTTAACATGTGCTTTAGGGAGGGCCGATAATTTTTTTTCCGAATTTCGAAATGAAAGGGGTCCAAAAAGTTGCCTTTTGGATTACTCAGAATCCAAAAAATATTAAAAAAAATATTCGATACTACTTTTAGCCCTCAACCAGAGCTTGAAGTTTTCGAAAAAGTCGATTTTTTGGAGTAAACCGGCTGTCATTTCGTATTTAAGTAAGAAAATCAGTCTAATTAAATGTTATTATATGCATTAAATCTTATTAAATAAGCATCTAAAGGCGTGAGTCAATATTAGCCAGGCGCTCGACTGGTTCCCCAGAAGGCGATCGTGAACATCATGATTTATTTTTATTTTTAATGGAGCTTCAATACTTACTGATACTCCAATACAAGAGCTTATAGGAATGCCTAAAAAGCTCCAATAACGCACTTCTACAAACCACTGCAGGGTGGATTCATTCACCCTTGTTCGAGCGATGGCGGGATATGTTGAGTCCACCAGAAGTGCTTCAAATATAAAATCTATAAGCTGATTTTGTTTTATATGGTAGAATTGGCTTTGCACTAGCCATTTTAATTGAATAAAAAAAATACAACGCCTTATGCACCAAACGATACGAATAACAAAATGATGATGAATATTGTAGTTTAAGAATAAAAAAGTAGACATTTTTCTCTAAGACACTTGGCGTCATTGCCTCGCATACATACATTCAAATCTATTCAACCCTTAAGTTAAAGAAAATATCCCTTGTTTTCTTAAAAGCGTATTCAGAACTTTTTCGAGTGGAGAAATGCATTATCTTTGCGAGATACATCTATTATATCCTTCTAAAAAAACAGCTATTTTACTAATAAAGTATCCAAGTTATTTCAAGCATTTTACCCTTTATTTAGACTTACAACGTGTTTATTTTGGATAAAATATCAAAAAAGTCGACTCTTCGACAGTCAAAAAAGAATTCTTTGGAATGGAAATACCAAAAAGTCAGGCAAAATTTACGAGGGAGAAAACCAGAGTTCGAAAGGTATACATCTTCTACTTTTTCGTTTTCTTGTAGATCTGACAATCCAAATATCCTTTCATCTCTTAGAGGGTTTTCCAGGTTTGACTGCTATGGACATCAGTCTATCGCTGGTCATTCTGTTTATGTCATCTCTCCAGAATCTTCTACGGGATCTGCTCCAGAGTACTTTATCTCCATTTGGTTGGTGTAGTGAGTGTTCTGACGACGAGACGGGTACGTCTCGAAACAGGTAGACTACAAAAATTCGGTAAGTGGTTACATACTAATATTTACTAACATTAGTTTAGATGTTTGACCACAAAGCTTTAAACATAAATAATAAATAAAAATAACTAAAAACCGCGAACCAGACCAAGTCGAGCGTTCATCTGCCAACTGGCAAGTGGCACGATCAAAAAATTAAACATATAAAGTAACAATCGTAAATAATTATAAAAATAATGTCATTTAAATGAATAGAATGTAGTTCAAAGGCGTAATTGTTTTTTAATTTTTATTTTTATTCAATTTATTTTTCAAAAATATTTACAAAATAGTCTTAAATCAAAGTCCCGCTGATTGCATACATACAACTCGTCAGCAGGTTCTTATAAATTGCATCGATTATTCACACTTCTACAAAAATAATATTTTTACTTGAAAAATGTATAACATTATCAAAAATTAAAAACTATCACTTATACAAAAACCTTTTTCTATTGACCATAATTTGAGCAAACGTCTCACTCCTGTATTTAACTCAGTATTTTTAATATTGTTTGCTAACATGTTAAATATTTGAGGTATACTGTATTGCGTGTCCTTTTGCCATATTTATTGCAATGTCTAGGAACAGCTAGTCCTTATAATAAGAACCGAAAAGCACGCATGACACGATGTGGAAGAAGAAATAAATGTATGTCAACATAGACGTGTGTGGCGGTGCATCCTCCATCCATCCCCTTATGGAGAAATAGCGAGATGGTAGTGGTAGTATATTATAACGTTTGACCGCAAAGTTAATGGTATAAATATTAATAGTATTCAATATTATATTCTCTATCCTGACCATTTGTAACACAAATTATTTTGTTCTCTACATTATTTGAGTATAAAAAAACTGTTCCGTTTCCTATGTCCCCTTTTTATTGTCTTTCTTAAAAGACACCATCTACTGTTTACACCATTACAAAAAATATTCTATCTTCCGTCTGGGAAAGAGGAAACTGTCTCACAAAAAGGTTTTTTAATAGGAAAAAAATACACCCCTATTGTAAATGAAAAGAAGAACGCTGTTCAGTGACTTCTAACTAGTGATGCGAGTAACTGATACATGAAAATAAATTAATATTTTATAATTGATTATGAAATTTTTCGATTGTTGTATTTATATTTAATAATACACACAGAACGCAGTGTCTGGTGTGGGCAAAATGTGTAGACATAAAAACTTCAAATAATAAACAGAAAGTAAACGAAAAACAAGTAAATAATAAAATAAATAAAACTATTTTGTTTTTAATCACTAATTTTTATTTTCCGCCGACCGGTTTCAAAGCAAACAAGCTTCTTCGTCAAGGTTAACGTAACTAATGAATTGATTCCTTTTTTAATTTTTTTATTTTTACCAATTCATTAGTTACGTAAACCTTGACGAAGAAGCTTGTTTGCTTCAAAACCGGTCGGTGGAAAATAAAAATTAGTAGTTAAAAACAAAGTTGTTTTATTTATTTTATTATAATGAATAACCACAAAGTTAGTGCTTCAAATATAAACTTTATATTTGTAGAAAAAAAAAAGTATGAAAAAGTTTATACGCACATACACACAGCACAACGGCGGTTTTATACAATGAACAAATTAACATATTGTTCTAAACAAAATCGTTATGAGCATAAAAATATTTAATTTTTTTTGAAAAAGGACAAGTAGATAAATTTCTAATCATACATTAATAATATACTAATCGAGTATGCTCGTCTCACGATAAAATTTTTAGCACGATAGATATTTTCAACGAAAGAAAATACTGTTTACAAAATAAATTAAAAATTGCGATAGAGACGTCACAAGAGCAAAATTTTTTGTTACTTTTTTTAATCGTTTTACTTATTAGTTTTCATTCTTTTATTTTTAATTATATGTAATATGTACGCGTATGTTTGTGCGTTCGTGTATATTTTAATGTGTGTGCGTATATGTTAATGTGTGTATGCATATGTATATACATATGCATGTTCATGTGTGTCTGTGTATGTGTGTATGTGTGTATGTGTGTATGTGTGTATGTGTGTATGTGTGTATGTGTGTATGTGTATGTATGTATGTATGTATGTATGTATGTATGTATGTATGTATATATATATATATATATATATATATTTATGTATATATATATATATAAATATGTATGTGTGTGTATATGTATATGTATGTATGTCGTGTGTGTACATTTATTTACATTTATATTTCTTTTTTCATTGTTTTCAATTTACTTATTATTTTTTCTTCTTTTCTTCCTTCCATATTTTCCCATCCTAATTCCTTTTACCATAAGCGAACTGTACGTTTCGTTTTTTTTATATATTTATTTATATGTGTAACCCGTAATTTATATTGTTATTTGTTGTTATTATTTATGTATTGTTTATAACTACGACTGTGAGAAAGACATGGAGTGACCATGAAAATTTTATTTTTTTTAAATGAAGGGCTTAAAAGTCGCATGAAGTTGCATGAGATTGATTAAAAAAAATAATCGATTCATCTGTCGATAAATTATCAAGTCATGTACATCACTAGTACTTACTGATCCTGTCTTGTCTTCTGCTCGTTTTTTTCATCCCCTTTCTACATCCTTCCTGCTTCCGGTTCGTTCATGTATCGGATTTTAGTAGAATCCGTTCAGAGCCCTCTCAAAAGAATTTTAAACTTAAATGGAATCACTTTGTCTCAAGAATTAACAAAAATATTTCATCATCATGATTTTTTTTGTCTGTATCCAGAAGCGCACAGAGCGCTAGTGGATAGTGTAACCCCAATCATCCCTCACTGCATACCACAAACACAAAGACTTGGCAAATTACTACCATGTGAATTTGATTGATTATCGAGTAGGCATTGTTAAAATTTTAAAAAATAATTTAATTTATTGCCAAGTTAAAACTTGATAAGGAAGCTTGTGGAGCTTCGAAATCGGTCAGTAAATAAACATATGGAATTCGGCAAAATCCTAAAATCATTAAAAAGTAAGATATAAATTAAAACTCATTCAGAACACAAGTGAGGATATTCTAATGTGTAAGGCTGTTTTATAATGTTACGATGTAACTTAATCTGAGTATTATTTTTACTGGGGTAGTAGTGGTCATTCACTGGTGATTCTGTTATATTTTAAAAGTAAAATTAATTATAATTGTTATACTCGTATTTCAATAAAAAAGTCAAAGTACTTAGAAAAATAAATGTGATTTTTATTTTCTTTTATTTCGTACGCTTATGAAATTGTGAATAATGAAATTCGCAAATGTCTTGGCGAAAATCTTAGCATACGAGTTTTTCCCAGAGCATGACTAATGTCACACCTGAAACCCGTACGAGTTTTGCTCCGAGACATCTCTCCTTTATCGCACCGAGAGTATTAAATATTTTAACAGAGCGTTTAAGCTCTAAAGCACAAAAACTATTTTCAAGAGAGATCAAGGACTGGATTTTCCTTAGTGGGAGGAATTGAAGTGCGAAACTCCTTGATGATTTTCCGAATGTTTGAGTTTGCTGTTTACCAAATTGATGTACCATATATTTTATTTTTTTAAATATAATTATGTTTCTGATCCTACATAATATTTTTGGTGATAAACTCCCATGTCTGTTAAACTAATTACTCGTCCTAACTCAACACATTTTAGTCCTATGGAGTTGGGAATTATGTCTCAAAAAATGTGTGATAAACTTTAACTAAAGTATTGACTGATTTCGTGTTTATTTTGTAGAGCTCCATATTTAAACTTATGATATTAGAAATCAAACACTTAATTATGATTAATGTTCATGCTATAGTTCATACGATTGTTTTTATTTTGACGTAAGTACCTACCTTGAAATCTATAACTTTATAAGGACATTCAATCCATCTAATCTTCACATTAGTTTGAAAATGCCCTAACAAGGCGAAACAATTGTCAAGAAAAAAAATTGTTTTTATATTTGTAAAAATAAAGTGTTCAGTAGACTCAAATCAGTGTTTGATTTCCTTTATTTTAAGTCTAACTGAAGTCTTTGTCTTCTTAAGAAATGGCAGCCTTACATCCTTATAAATAAATAATAAAAAAAAGTTTTTTATTTTGATTTTAATTATCTATTCTTTTAATTGATTCTAAAAACCGACGCACAAAGAGTATTTAAGCTCATTCGTCTACGTTTGTTGTCCATTAAATCCGAGTCTTCTGTTGCGGAGCCTCGGAGGGGGCCGGAAACAGCATGGCCGCCGGTCTTACTTGACCGGAAGAGCCCGGAAACGACCGGAAACACCGGAAAATGGCGGCCACCGGCGATTTAGAAGAAATAGCCGCTGGATGGAAGTAATGCGAGGCCTGTTTATGCCTGCGGCAAAATTTTACAGAAAATTTGAAGGGGAACTTTGATCAAGTTACTTGGCGTAATGAGAAACATGTTTAAATACATTTGCATGTCCGGGCGGATGAATTATACAGTCTGTGTGTTTAATAGAATTGGACGAGTGTTTCCGACTCGATGGTTTCTCTCAAGTTGTGATCTTGGTTCTTACAGACACAAGAGTTGTGTAGAGCCCAGAATACATAACAAACATTGATAGGCTTGAAAATTTAAAAAAAATCTAGATTGTCAACAATATTTTGAGTTTGTCCAAATTTTTGAACACAAAAACTGGATTCAACTCCCCGGGGAGCTGTTTATATTAACATATTACATCAGAGATGAAGATCATTTACGAGAAGGTAATATAGAAGTCTAGGCATCTACAGGGCTTGTCATTGGCTGGTTTAAGTGGCCACTTTACACACTGTGTAACATTTACCATTCTGCCCGTTTTTGAACACCTATATTCCTTTAATTATTTTATCTGTTGAGGTTTGTGAAGTTTAAGAGCTGAAACCTTTATTTATGCGGGTGAGATTCAGGTAATTGAATAATTTCACCTAAATTCTCTCAAAATTTCTATGATTTTTGACCTAAATTTACAAACATTGTCACAAAAAATATCAGCCTCGGTAAATATATTGTTATATTGGGCGCATATTCTAGGTATTGTAGATTGTTTAAAATAGTTTGTTGACGCGTTTTCAGTGTAAAACAAAAGATTTTGTCTTGTCGGTCTAGATGGCACACGGAATGGAAGTCTTTCTAGTAGGTTTGGAGAATCAATTTTATTATTTATTCATTTGAATAAAAATAACTGGTCCAACATTATTCTTCGATTTTTAAAAGAGTTTATTCCATGGTACTGCATACTTTCAGCATGATTAGAAAAGTTAATGTTTAACCGGTAGTCGACCTGCTTAAAAAAATTTTGTTGGACCCTTTAGGGTCAATTAATACTTACATTATAGTAAGGTGACCAAATAGGAGTAAAGTATTCTACCTGGGGACGAACAAATGTTTTGTAGAGTTTTTCAAATATCTCTGCATGTTTAAAAGGTTTTGATACTCGCATAATAAGTCCGACCATTTCATATGTTTTTTTTAGAACTGATTCAATATGAATATTAAACATTAGTTTCGTATCAATAATAACACCTAAGTCGCGAATTTGACTATCTGTTATAGAGATCGGGGTATTATGAAAAGAGTAAGGAAAGCTGATTGTTGTTTGTTTGCGCGAAATACAAAATGAACGACGATCCTCCCAATATTATTTTACACAATTATACAAAATAATTAATCGAGTTGTGGACCCTTGGCTAGTATCTCGGACTCACGGCTCAAAGATCCGTGGTTCGAATCCCACTATACCCCAACTTAATTCCAAATTTCTAATAATGAGTTATTTACAACTCGTTGAAAACGGCTCTCAAAATAAAATATTTGGGTAAATGATAAGAACGCATAAATTGGTGTAGTAGAAAAGAATACATTTAGAATTGAGGTGTAATTCCGCGGTGATGTCGCTGACTTGCAGATTAGATGTTTGAGATGCAAACTCTGTTTTTGATTCGACGGATTCCAAATCGCTTAAAGACCAAAATTCAATTTTATAAATATGCAAACTTCAAATGCAGGGATGAAATATTTAAGCAGAATAAAATTAAGAGTTCACAATGCATTTGAGTGTTACGCAAATCCTTTTTAAGAATTTCGTTTAGTAAATAAGGGAAGAAAACTTGGCAGATAGGAAACTCTCAGATAAATGTAAATAGATTTAACAGAATTGCTTTCTTCGTCTATCCTTTGACGATGCATTCCTTAACGAAAATACAAGTAAGATGGCCGGGGGCAATTTTCAGAGCGATTTAAGGCATTGACGAAGTCAAATTAAATTTAGCGAAGTAAATTTTACATTTATTTTTTAATGACAAAGGTATATGATATGACGTGCTTCATTTTTTTGGGACATTCTATTAACCTGAATCATTTATTTATTTATTTATTTATTCACACTCTTTATCAAAATACAATTCCATGTTCACTTTGCCCAGCTAACAAGGGTACATACCCCGTTCCAAGCTACGCAATTACATTTTAATATATTATGATAGTTAACAAATTAATATAGAGCACAGACAAACAAAATATAAACTTATTCGGATACACATTTTGATTCATATACATACAGACATACACATATATATAAATATACACATATATACACATGTACATACACACACACGTACATACACCCATGCGCATACACATACATACATTCTTAAAAACAAAGACAATTTATTTATGCGAAACTTCATGGTTGTCATCTATAAATATATATTTTTATTATTATTCCTTATTTTTGACATCCAGTAAGATTCTCCAATCCGCGGCATGCATCAACTTTTCTGACTCCCTACGACCAACGTCATGAAAGAGCGAGGTCAACACCTTCCGTAACTTGACAACACTCCCGTCTTTCCACGATTCTGGCAAAAGGTTATGGACCTTTTTGCCTACGTAATAGTGTTGTCTCGATGCCAGAACAGTGTTGACACCTTCACTTAGTATCAGATCCCTATTAGAGTATCTTGTATTATGGTTGTGGTTGACGCTTGGGTAAATGTCTCTATTGATGTGTGTAACCACTACCGTTCTCAATATATACTGTTGAATAATATTCAGTACTCTGAATTCTTTGAAGAGCAAGTCACTTGGATAACGAAATGTTTTTTTAAAAATGACTCGGATTAAGATTTCTGTGCAATTGCTACAGGTTCATATTCCTATATCACTCATCATCATAATCAGCCATGTTGGCCCACTACAGGATACAGGCTTCCCCCTGCCTCCTCTGAAGAACACGCTTTTCCATCTATCATCAGACATTCAAGCGACATGGCATGTCTATTTCTACTTCAATCAACCAATTCCACCACATCACATACTTTGGTTTGACCACAGATCTAATCGTTTCTCTTTTTATCTCGTAATGATATTCCAAGCAAAATGCATTCCATACTTCTCCGTGCAGTTTGACGCTTATGTGAAGACTATTTGGTCAGAGAGCGGCCGTAGTGGCGAGCGTTCCGCGGCGCGGGCGCCGCAGAAAGCCAAACTAGCAGTTCACAGAGGAGTTCTAGTGTCAACTCTAATGTATGAGAGCGAAGTATTGTATTAGAAAAATGATTCTGAAAGAAGTTAAATGCTGTCAAAATGCGATCCCTCAGGCGAATGTGTAGTAAAACAATGTGTGATAAGTGCACAAATGTCGAGATCCGTGAACTAACTATGTAATGCTGAGACTTATTATCGACAGAATCAAGAAAGGGGTGCTGCGATGGTTTGGACATGAAGAGCGAAAGGACATCAAAAGAACGGCTTAAATGATCTACGATGCGAATGTTGCTGGATGCAGAAAACGAGGAAGACCTTGAAAGGAATGGCACGATCAAGTCCATCAAATACTTGAAGATGGACATGTCAAGAGTAGGAATAGTCAGCGTGCGTGCGTGAGAAGATGTATGAATGTAGAGGAAGCGAAGTCTGTATGCAAAGGCAGGGTGATATGGCGTTCTAACCTCTCTGCCTACCCCTACGGAGAAACGGCGTGATGGTTACAGGAATATGGAAGTCTAGACATTTACAGGGCTTACGACCTGTCGTTGGCTGGTTAAGGTGACCACTTTACACACTGTGTAACATTCACCATTTTGCCTATGTTTGAACATCCATATTTCTTTAATTCTTCCATTTGTTGATTTTTATGAAGTTAAAGAGTTGAAACATTTATTGTTGTGAAGAGATTCATTTGACTGAATTATTTCACATACTAGGCAACGCCTGAAAACAATTTTTAAATTTTTAAACTTCTTCTTGGACCAGTTGGTTTCATTACAATTTATGAGTTTGCCCAAATGTTCGTTGACAAAAACTGGATTTCACCCCCTTGGGAGTCATTAATATTTTAAGACAAATTACTAATTTAAATGGAATCTATCAACTTACTGCATTCACAATAGACAACATTCAATATATTATATTTTGGTATTAATTATTCATTACTTGGCACAAAATTCATCCTTTCTGTCAATCTGCCCTCCGGGCTCAGTTATTCGGCCCTCCGTAAAAAATTACATGCACATGTAAACTTTTACGTTTCTAGAATATTTTTTTACTTTGAAGTAATTTTTTGTAAATCCCTTAAACACACATAAGGGCGCATAGGGCATTTTCTAACTAATGGAAAATTGCAGCATATCGCGATCGTCGTGGAATATAGATGTTTAAATATGGGCAGAATGGTGAATGTTACACAGTGTGTAAAGTAGACACTTAAGCCAGCCAATGACATGTCGTAAGCCCTGTAAATGCCTTGACTTCTATATTACCTTTTCTAAAATGTTTTTTCTCTCTGTTGTTAAATGTTAAGCTATATTTTTTTGTTTTAAATCTAAATAAAAAAATATTTTTCACGCAAGTCGGGGCAAATCCGAGGATAAAAAAAAAAACGCTTTGAGTTTATACAATTATCCATTTGCGAAATACAACTGATGGAATGTTACGGCCAAACAGAAATCACAAATAAATTTCTTTGAGAAAATATGAAAAATTTCGAGCAATAAATATGTATCTTGCCGCCATAATTTAATATTTATTTTATTAACAGAGTTCTTTTTCTTTTTGGAGATTTTCTTTCAGAAATACTTTCCTGAAAATACAGAGCTTTCAGCTTTCAGGCTGTTTTCATATCTCCTGAAATGACCCTCACCCGACGGGGGCTGAAATTTCATACATCGTCAAGTAGCGGCCCGCGGTGCAAAATGTAATACTGATTTGATTTTAAAATTTATATATTTTTTAATTTTAACATCCAATCTCATTAAGTTTACCGTTTATATTTGCAGTTGCTGGCCTAGTTCTTGAATGTTCAATATACCATTTTGCAAATTTTACAAAAGACATTTTACTTAAATAGGTGCGAAGGTTTTCACGGTCACTGTTATCAATATTATGTATCTTTTTTGGGTGATACCGTGTATGTTGGATTTGATCCGACGTTTCGGCTACCATTGCAGGAGCCATCTTAAGGGAAAACTGTGTGTTTTACAAAGAAATGTATGTGTTTATGTACTAGTAATTTGTACCGTGTCACAGTCAGCAGTAGGCACATTTCTAGTTTTGTAGGAAAGAATAATTATGTTTATGTACTAGTAATTTGTACTGTGTCGCAGCGAGCAGTAGGCACATATCTATTCGTTTTTGTCATATGTAGTGCTGGGAACCATGTTGAATTTAATTTAAGCCCGTCGTCATTGTTTATATTATCTGGATGTCGGATCAAATCCAACATACACGGTATTACCCAAAAAAGAGACATAATATTGACATTTTACTTGTTTTAAAAGTCAAATAAGTAAAATCAGTAAGTGGAGATTGGCACTCAAAGAATGCTGAAAACACAATTTACTCACGGAAAAAATAATCATTCTTAAGCTACATGATCGCGTAATAAGAAAATGAACAAATTGGCATTCTTAACTCGATTGTCTAAAAATGGTCTTTTGAACATACAAGAACTGGGACAGCGACGTGTATTTATTTTATTTATTTAAATTTACAATACGCCCAAGGGGCATTTTCAAAAACAATACAGGTGGTAACGCCACATGTGCACACATTGATATATATTATATATCTATCACATTTGCTAGGATGGAGCGTTCGGATTTGTTTACTACCTTCGGGACCCTGGTTAAGATGTTGCATTTTTCCTACCGTGGGTACCTATATTGTTCCGGCGCCAGAACAACGACTGAACCAACCGTGTGCACATGTGATTTCTCATATTTTCACCGCGATCGCAAAAAGATATTTTGCCATCAATAAGTATTAAATCTACTGAGTGTATAGTGCCCTACTTCCTGACAGCAAGGTTGGATCGGATCCTGACTGCCGCGACAGAAGCACCAGCAATAGAGGTGTCAGAACCCAGAATAAGGTAGGATTTGCAATCATTGTATTTAGGGTTCTGTAGCAAAGTGAACAAAGGATAACGCATCCAACGAATCAGCAATTTTCGAGCGGGCAACTGCTAACGAGCAAGTGGCGCGATCAACAGGTAAATATGAAAATAGTAATAATAAAATCATAATAGCAGACTGCTGAGAGATAGTGCATAGATTTTTATACTATTTGACGTGTAGTCCAGATTTTTATTGAAATTTATGTAGTATTATTTTTTTATTGTTTAATGATGTTTATTCTTCCACTTTCCATTATTTTGTATCCTAACTCAACACAGGACTGTTGGCCGCAGAGAGTTAGGGATACGTAATTATTTCCTTTGTTATATGTATGTTTTTGTCTAAATAAAAAAAATATTTTCTTTGAAAAAAAAAACATGTAAGAACTAAAAAAGGGTGCTTCAATGGAATATAAAAATACAAGCGTCAGTATAAGATAGTGACAGATCATTTCCTCGACTGCAGTTTTATATTTAAAAAAACCTACATGGTGACTAAAATGCTTGGGGGAAAATTACCCCGGCATTTTACGGTAATTATACCAGGTTTTTTTTCTTCTCTTAAATGTTCTTCATTTCTGTTGTAATATGTTAATATTAACAGCTCCCCAGGGAGTTGAATCCAGTCCTTGTCGACAAAAATTTGGACAAACTCAAAATATTGTTGATAAATCCACCTGGTCCATGAAGTAGTATAGAAATTGAAAAAATAACATTTTCAGGCGTTGCCTAGTATGTACGTGAAATGATTCAATTAGATGAATCTCACCCGCATAATCAAAGGTTTTAGCTCTTTAACTTCACAAACCTCGACAGATGAAAGAATTGAAGGATCTCCCTGGCGTTTTAATCATTTTATTTGTTGGTTGGGAAAAAAAAATATTTGGCGACAAATCCGCCTATGTGCAAATAAAACTTTACGAAAAGTTGATTTAATAAATACAAC
This sequence comes from Micrasema longulum, assembly GCF_059751315.1. NCBI lineage: Eukaryota > Metazoa > Arthropoda > Insecta > Trichoptera > Brachycentridae > Micrasema > Micrasema longulum. The sequence continues at coordinate 715,618 of NW_028277317.1, read as the reverse complement.
AGAGATTAAGAACATTCAGGAGAAGGTGATATAGAAATCTAGGCATCTACAGGGCTTATGACCTGTCAATGGCTGGTTTGAGTGGCGACTTCACACACTGTGTAACATTCACCATTCTGCCCATATTTGAAAGGTTTCAGCTCTTTAACTTCACAAACATCAACAGATAAAAGAATTGAAGGAATATAGATATTTAAATATGGGCAGAATGGTAAATGTTACATAGTGTGTAAAGTGGCTACTCAAACCAGCCATTGACAGGTCATAAGCCCTGTAGATGCCTAGACTTCTATATTACCTTCTCTTAAATGTCCTTCATATCTGTTGTAATATGTTAATACCAGGTTTGGGTAGAATACAGTATTCTACGGTAATTTTCGGTAAAAAACGAATATGACGTACTAATTTGTATTTTTTGAAGATATAACAAATACGGGTAGCTTTGTTTTAGGACACGAAACATGACAGTGAAAACCAGGTTTGGATCCATCGCATCGGGTGATTGTCGAGATTTATCATAAGTATGGGACGTTCAAGGTCATTCAATATGCACTTTTATACTTTTTTCCGATAAAAAAGACTGTGATATTTTTTACATTAAATGAATTTATTAAAAAAACGAAAAGGTTTGAACTCTCCTGGCCAGGGGAGGAAGAACAGACTAAACGTTTTATCAATTTTATTACTGCCTAAAAACAGAACCTAAAAAAAAACTTATCTTAAAATATTAAATTGATGATAAAAAAAGTCTTCTCAGTTTTCCTCTTGAAGTAACGAGTTTTTACGGTGTAATGTCAATTGTTTGTTTTAGATTTTTCTGGCTTTCCAAAAAGACATTAAAATACTCGAAAAAATCTGAGTTTGTCAACTCTATTGGACCCAAGTCCTGTGCTAAGTTGGGACGAATATTATTAACACAATAATATCGATAGCTGGCTGATGCAGCAAACTTTCGACGTCATCACCAAAGTACTTTCGAAACGATCCAATTTTTTACCGGACACGGAGCTATGAGAAGTAACCTATTTAGGTTTAAATTAAGGAATGATCACTATTGTCCATGCGATGATATTTCTTCACAGAGTATCGAACATCTGTTATTTCAGTGCCCATTTTTCAGTTTACAACGCCATAATCTTGAAGCAGAATGCAGGATAGATGGAATATCCTTAACAGATATCCACACTGTCGTTAAAAGTAGCTATCACGCGCCATTGTTCTTGGACTCTGCAACAATGGTGGTTGGACTCATAAAGGTAATAAACCAAAATCAGTGATCATACATCCCAAAAGTCTACGATGTATGCAAGAAAAGCGATTTGCTTATGAATGCTGATAAATCGAAAGTGACGGTTTTTGAAAGGGATGAAAATATAACTAAATGTGGATCAGTGTAAACGGAGATATTCTGAATCAGGTAGAAGAATTTGTGTTTCCGGGAAGTATTTTTACTAGGGATGGAAAGACCGAGAAAGATATTGAAGGGAGAGTGAGTGCCGGGAACAGGGTGAACGGTGCACTGAAATCTACTTTGGCAAACAAATATTTATCGCAGGAGGCTAAACTAGCAGTTCACAATGGAGTTCTAGTGCCAACTCTAATGTATAGAAGCGAAGTATGGAATTGGAAAAATGATGATGAAAGTATGTTAAATGCGATCTCTCAGGCAAATGTGTGATTAAACGATGTATGATAGGTGCGCTCAAATGTCGAAATACGTAAACTGTGTAAGGCTGAGACATGCATTATCGACATAATCAAGATAGGGGCGCTGCGTTGGTTTGGACATGTTGAGCAAGTGGACAGCAAAAGAACGGCTGATGCGAATGTTGATGGATGCAGAAAACGAGGAAGACCGAGAAAGACATGGCACGATCAAATCCATCAAATATTTGAAGATAGACATGTCAAAAATAGGAGTAATCGTCGTGCGTGCATGAGAAGACGTATAAACGTAGCGGAAGCGAGGTCTGTATGCAAATATAGAATGATATGGCGTTCTATCCTCTCTGAAACGGCGTGATGGGTTGTTGCTGTTGTTTGAACATTCCGTTTCCAAGACAAACAAAAACGTTTTTCCGAGTACCTTAGCCTCTTACACGACACGTAAGGCTACTAAATACAGGGGTCCAAATAATAAAATAAAAGATAAACATATAAGACTTCGAGCTCAACCATGCCAATGCATCTTCATCCCACACTTTTCGAGTGGCGAAGAGATCAGTGAAAAGTCGGAAGATCTCATAGTGTAAAAGCCTATACATCGATCACTGCGGTAATTTGTTAATATATTGATAGAGGGTGAAGTCCGGTCTTTTTCCTACAAAAATTTGGACAAATTAAAAATATTTTCAAGAAATTTGATTAAGAATTTAAAACGAATTCTAGGGTTAAATTTGAATTCTCCTTTGTTCTATTAAGAACGCTCTTTTTTAAAAAATAAAACAAATTATGTAATTCAGATAATACATTTAGCTGCATTAACCGTATTTTCTTTCTCGCTTCGGCCTGCATGACAATGCAGGGGGAGGGAGAGAGCTGGGTGAAATTACAGAATACGAGCCAATTTGTAGGAGAATGACGTCATTGTAGTGTACGCGTGACGTCACAAATGCGCTGTTAAGGTTTCGAAATTGGAACGGGGGTGTATTATGAAGATGGAACGGTATTTTCTTTTTACAAATTTGAAAGTGTTTCAAAAGGAATTTGCTCTTTTCTTTGTTTAAATTGCGCGGTAATAGGGGTTATATTTCAACAGGGGAAGAAATTTTTCAGAACTTTGTGTGTGAACACGCTATGGTGAAAAAAAAATCCTGAAAAAAACAAATCTTAAATGATCTGCTGACAATTCAATAAATATGACTTTTTTTTGTTTTTTTGAAGGCTTACCGCCTACAACATACAGACTATGATTTCAGCAGAATTCAGAATGCTGGCTACTTGCTCACCCAGATACTTACGGGTCATGGTGGGTTTATGATCTACCTGCATCGCTTCAAGCTCTCCGAGATCGACAGCTGCCCGTGCGACGATGAAGCTCCTCAAGATGTCCCTCACCTGTTGACGCTTTGCCCCTTTTTCAGCTTTCAAAGGCAACAGCTGGAGGCACGATGCAGAAGCCTGGGTGAGGATCACCGCAACATCCCATCGGTGATAGGTAATAAAGAACTCACACGAGAGGTAGTATCATACATGGTCAATATAGTGCAGGCAATTGGTGAAATAAACCAAAGTAGGGAACAAAATGCCGAACACTCCTCTAGTGGAACAGCAGGCCTGTTGACTGCTGCCAACAGGCCGGCTTCTCCTGAAGAGTTTTAAGTGGTTTCCTCTCCACATGAGCAAATGCTGAGAAGTTCCCGATTGGTCCACATAAGTATATCCCTCCTGATCCTAACAGTTTAGATAAATTTAAAGAAATTTAATAGCAGAAAAATCCACCTTTTTATATATAAACCTTGTGTATTATAAGCAAGGTAAATAATAAAACAACTTCCATATAAAAATAATAAAAAAACATACAGACTAGAAATCATATATGTGACAAAAAAAAGTAGCCAGAAATTAAAATGCACGCAACGATCCTTGAAAAGACAGATGCTCGGTGAATGTCCAAGAGACAGAGTAAGAAATGAAGAAATTAGGCGCCGAACCGGAGTCGTGGATATCATGGATCGTGCAGCGAAGTTGAAATGACAGTGGGCAGGACACTTGGCGAGGAAAAATGATGGCATGTGGACACCCAGAATAATAAAGTGGAGACCATGGGCAAACAAAAGAAGTGTTGGAAGGCCACAGAAAAGATGGGTCGACGACATCGCCTCTCTTTCCGGTAAAACATGGACGATGAAAGCGGGTGACAGGAAGGAATGGAGACGTTTGGAAAAGGCTGCCATTTGGCAGTGGAGAGAATAAGGCTGAAGAAGAAGAAGAACCTTATTTTGTTTTACACTGTAATACAACATATAATTTACCTACTATACTGGCGCACGTAATGTAAATCAAACAAATAAGTCGGGTCGGCACCAGAACTCAATTTTGAACTGCTAGTTTTGCCTTCTGCCACAAACATTAGTTTGCCAGGGAAGATTTTGGAGCACCGTTCAGCCTGTTTTCAGCACTCTCCATCCTTTTAATATAATTTTCAGTCTTTCCATCGCTAAAAAAGATACTTTCCAGATACAAAAATTCTTCCACCTATAATTCTATCTTCTGATGCTTCCATTAGAGAAAGCTTTCTAGTTATTTTTTTTGTCACATGCCTCGTATTTGCTTGGACATAAATCCTTTAACAGGCCGCCAAAAAATGATAGAGACTTATCAAAATACTCGAAATTTAACAGAAATTAAAAAATATATTGATGGATAGAAATGACAAACCAGCCATTAGCCCTGTAGATGTCAAGACTTCTATATAACCTTCTCTAAAATGTTCTTCATCTCTGTTGTAATAAAAAAATAATATTAACAGCTTCCTAAGGAGTTGAATCCAGTCCTTGTCTACCAAAATTCGGACAAACTCATAATATTGTTGATAAATCCACCTGGTCCATGAAGAAGTATAGAAATTGAAAAAATAACATTTTCAGGCGTTGCCTAGTATGTGCGTGAAATGATTCAATTAGATGAATCTCACCCGCATAATTAAAGGTTTTAGCTCTTTAACTTCACAAACCTCAACAGATGAATGTTAATATCTAAATTAGTTTAATAATGTCCTAACAAGAAGAAACGCGTCACATATATTTAAAAAAGTTAAAGTGGAATTAAATCAAATAAAAGTTTAAACTTATTGCAACAGAGAGGAAAAACATTTTTGAGAAGAGAATGTGGAAATCTAGGCATTAACAGGGCTTATGACCTGTCATTGGCTGGTTTAAGTGGCCACTTTAAACAACGTGTAACATTCACCATTCTGCCCATGTTTGAGCATCCACATTTCCTTGACTCTTCCATCTGTTGACTTTTGTGAAGTAAAGGAGCTGAAACCTTTATAATGTGGGTGAGATTCATAGACTTCCACATTCCTTTCTCAAAAATGTTTTCCCTCTCTGTTGCAATGAGTTTAAATATGAGCAACTCCCTAGGGAGGAAATCCAGCCAGTTTGCAAGCATTTGGACACACTCAAACATTGTCCAATAAAAGTTATTTATTTTGGATACATTACCGAGTTTACTGTGTTTAAGTTTTTATTGGTAAATCCAATATATGAGTAAGAGGGTGTGTTAGTGTGTATTTGTAAGTAGATATTCCGGTGTGTGTAAAGCTAGGGTTTCCTAGGACAGCGGTGCCCGTATTTTAACGGCCGTAGTGAACGGTGATGCAGTGGACAGCCGTCGTAACGGTGACTAGAGTGTGGTTTCCTAGGGTTAACGGTGTTATCAACACCATTTAACACCGTTTCCCTAGGAAACCACTCTCTAGTCGACGTTACGACGGCTGTCCACTACATCACCGTTCACTACGGCCGTTAAAATACGGGCACCGCTGTCCTAGGAAACCCTAGCTTAAGCGTGTGCATCATTAAAAAGCAAGTGGGAATGTATCGCAGCCAGAAATAATGATAATGTAATTTATTTTAAAATAAATTAACGGGTATGTAAGAATTATAAATTTAACAAAAACGATGGACGAAAGAGCGTTGTGCATAGTTAGTTCTACAGACCGGCAGATTGAATAAATATCACTTGGTGTCACGCGAAAGGATATAAGGATTTTATGTATTTCCACCGGAATATAAAAATAATAAGACCTGTGAATCCGGATAAAGGTACCCGAAAATAAACAGTTTATTTTATCCGTCAGTTTTTGCCGATTTTCACTTTGTATTCATGGAGGATAATTCTCAACCTTAATTAACTTAAATTACGGACGAAATTCAAAAGGATCCTCGCCAAATCACGCGCCCACGGATCCTGCAGGATTTCAGCTTTAAATAATACATTTATGATAATTGTCCTGTTCATCAAATCAGACAACGGAAAATAAAACGTATTCAAAACATGTTCTATCTGACATTCGTAATTCTAGAAATACATACTGTCCATACAAAATACACGAAAAAAAATGAAAACATAAAAATACGTCATCTTTAAAACACGATGATTATGAATACCAAAAACTTATTCATCATTGTCTAAGACTCATATGTACCGGATTGAATCGTATTATTCAATTATTTTTTTTTTATAAATATATTCTTTTTTTTCTTCGTTTTTTCATGGCTTTTTCACATCTCAACTCGGGTGTTCTGGCCAGTGTTGTTTTCTTTTTTAATTTTTTTTTTTTTACATATTTACACATGTGTTCGTAATATAATATATACAAGTTAGCATGTTTGTATTTAATATAATATATACATATAAAAATATAAAATATTTACAGCTTTACACCATTTATAACTGGATATTTACATAGGATTTTAAATACACGTTTATTGGGTTGGGACAGGAGAGTAAGAATATGAATAAGGAATGGAATATTAATATCAGGTAGGTCGGAGAGGAAATCAGGATAACAATCATTTATGGGGCATCCAAAAAAATATGGTTTAAATCTTCCTCATCTAGCTGACATTCGCAATTGACAGAGTCCCGGACATGGATTCTGAACAGGTGAGAACCATTGCAGCAGTGCCGAATACGCATTCTGCATATGGAGGATGTCTCAAACTTGTTCAGAATCACTTTGGAAAACCAAGGCTTTTCTGTTACATCTAAATATATTTAAAAATATCTTATCTTAAAATACTCGTCATCATCGTAATCGTCGTCGTCGTCGTCGTCGTCGTCGTCGTCGTCGTCGTCGTCGTCGTCGTCGTCGTCGTCATCATGATCATATAAGATATTTGTGCAGTTAAAGCAGTTAATTCAATGAAATAATTAAATTAGTTGAATAATTCAATAATATGAATGAAGTTTGTGAAATAATTCAATTAAATGAATCTCACCCGCATAAATAAAGGTTTCAGCTCTTTAACTTCACAAACATCAACAGATGAAAGAATTGAAGGAATATAGATGTTCAAATATGGGCAGAATGGTGAATGTTACACAGTGTGTAAAGTGGCCACTCAAACCAGCCATTGACAGGTCATAAGCCCTGTCGATTCCTAGACTTCTATATTGCCTTCTATTAAATGTTCTTCATCTTTGTTGTAATATGTTAGTATATTTTTATGTTATTTAGAAACATTCGCATTTTATCACTTCTTCACAATATTTTAAATAATCCCACTTCGCCTGTTTATCTGAGAGAACTCATCCAACCTCTTTCACAACACGGACTCTCTCTTCGTTCTAGTAACGAGAGAACCCTTTTAATACCCTGTCATCGCTCTAATTTTCTTGCCTCCTCTTTCACAGTAGTAGCCGCTCGTTTGTGGAATAATCTACCCACTAATGTTAGAGACGCCTCTTCTTTATTTACATTTAAATCAAGATTGAAATGTCACTATCTAAATACATAAATTGTTCATTTATCCTTCTTCTTTCATTCCCATCCCTAAATCTCTCTTCATAGTATAGTGCTAATTTTTTTATATATTTTTTTATTTTGTTTTTAATTTTTGTATAAAATTGTAAGATTCAATATGTCCATGTATTTATAATTTTCTCAAACTGAACGGTTTGGGTAGGTATATATTGTATATGTAAATAAAGTGTCAAATAAAAGAAAATAAAATATATCAGTGTCGACTGTTAAGTTCTGTTAAATAAATAAATTAATGAAGAGAACAAAAATGTAGTTAAACTGCATTAAAAACTCAGAACAGTCACATTTAGACTTAGGTCAGTGCTTTGAGGGGTGCGATACTTTGATAAAAAATATTAGCGTGTGGGTGGAAGGTCATAAACACACATTTCTCTGACGTTAATTGTTACGATAGACACGTACAAAATACTTGAATAATTATATTTAAGCGCTACCCCTTTTTAAACCCCGCGATTAACTCGAATTACAAAAAAGTTTGTGAAATTATTTCACAGTCGTTTCGCGCATTATCAAAAGGGAGACAAAATAAAGTAATTTTTATGAATTTGAAAGCGGACTTATTAAAACACTAGCTTTTTACCGCAGCTTCGCTCGCGTGGTTAATACCCCGTGGGAGAAATTACTTTATTAATTAGTTTTGTTGCTAAGCAATAAGAATTTCCCCAATGAAATGATATATATTTTGCGATTAGTCAGGTAGAATTGAATCTGTAGTAATTGCACAGAAATCTTTAATATGAGTAATTTAAAAAAAAACATTTCGTTATCCAAGTGACTTGCTCTTTAAAGTATTCAGAGTACTGAATATTATTCAACAGTATATATTGAGAACGGTAGTGGTTACACACATCAATAGAGACATTTACCCGAGCGTCAACCAAAACCATAATACAAGATACTCTAATAGGGATCTGATACTAAGTGAAGGGGTCAACACTGTTCTTGCATCGAGACAACACTATTACTAAGGCAAAAAGGTCCATAACCTTTTGCCAGAATCGTGGAAAGACGAGAGTGTTGTCAAGTTGCGGAAGGTGTTGACCTCGCTCTTTCATGACATTGGTCGTAGGGAGTCAGAAAAGTTGATGCATGCCACGGATTGGAGATTCTTACTGGATGTCGAAAATAAAATATAAAAATAAGAAATAATTTTAAATAATATATTTATAGATGGCAACCATGAAGTTTCGCATAAATAAATTGTCTATGTTTTTATGAATGTATGTATGTGTATGCGCATGGGTGTATGTATGTGTGCGTGTATATATGTGTATGTATATGTACCAAAATGTGTATACGAATCAGTTTATATTTTATTTGTCTGTGCTCTCTATTAATTTGTAAACTATTATCATATATTAGAATGTAATTGCCTCGCTTGGAACGGGGTATGTACCCTTGTTAGCTGGGCAAAGTGAACGTAAAATAGTATTTTGATAAAAGGTGTAAATAAATAAATAAAATAATTGATTTGATTAGGAAAAGGTATCTGCGATGGTTTGGTCATTAAGAACGAATGGACAACGAAAGAATGGTAAAAAAAAGTATAAACTGCTCCACAAGTGTATGGCTTATGTTAGGTTTTTGTTATTTTTAACAAACATTAGAAGATGGACATGTTAAAAGTCAGTATAATCGGCGCGCGTGCATGGGAAGATGTATAAATGTAGAGGATGCGAGATCTGTGATGTGGCGTTCAAACCTCTCTGCTTAACCGCTGGTTTTGTTGCTGTAATTGTTGTTGGTATTAATTAAATATTGTAAAACTGTATAATGAATTTACAAGTAGGAAGTAATGTCCTTGTTGATTTTTTCATAAAAATGTCTGCCTTAAAACAGGTTGTACCTATTTAGGCAGACGAGACATAACTATAATGCTTTTTTTTTCATCTGTTGATATATTTTACATGCCCCTTAATTTATTTTAAAATAAATTAAGACTCCTTATTTTTGGGTGCGATACGATCCCACTTACTATTAATGGTGCTCACACTTACACACACCTGAACACTTACTCCTACACTAATACACATAAACACACATCTACACTTTCTCTCATACAAATACACATAAACACAATTTAATAATATGTATGATTCTTATTTAGAACCTTTGCTGGTCTGTCTTTAAACTGTATTTTTTTAATGTTACTATATCATTGTCGACTGTTTGTTTCTTCAAAATAAATAAATAAATAATCAAGATGATTGAGTCAAAAACGCTAGCCACAGAACTGCTTTTTTTATACCGCCCGCTTCCTAAACAAATGTTTTGATTTTTTCTTAGAAATAAGTATTTCAAAATGCATTTATATTTTTTAAATCCAGCGAACACCATCAAAGCTGAGGTACAAACAGCTTACAAGTAGCGAGAATTTTCCACCACGTTTAACTATTTTCTTCTTCAACAAGTTATTACGAACATTTCAAGTTATTTCGTTTACGCTTGGTCGCATTCTTTCGATCGAATCTCTTTAAATGAAAAGATAAAAAAAAAAAAAAAAAACATCTTTAACACAGTGCAAAGATCATTAGATACACCTTCTTCTTCTTCCTTTTTTTCTCCCCGGTGGAAGGTGGAAATCGTCGTAGCAATTCTCATTTTGGCAGCTGCTCTGTACATGGACTTAGTGCTGCAAAGAAACTGTCACGCAAGTTCTTTAATCAAGAGATGCGCCTTCTACCTGCACTGCGTCTTCCTTCAATCCTTCCCTGCAGAATGACTTGTAAAATGTTATATTTTTCGCCTCTCATCACATGCCCAAAGTACTTGAGTTTTCTTTTCTTAGGAGAACATCATCGTTTCGGACTTTGTCCACCCAGGAGATTTTTAATATCCTCATGTAGCACCACATTTCAAAGGCTTCAATTTCCTTTTGTCTGAAGATGCCCATTAGAGGGTGAAAGCGCTAATTGGTCATACAAATAAGTAAGTGTACCAAGTATTTATAAATTTATGACTTATATGTAAATTTAAATTATTACATTATTACAATGGAATTCCATCAAGAACTGTCAATAAATAATTTAAATCAAATTCTATCATTAGTTGATTTGGAAGAACTAGTTAACTCATTTAAGTTCGACTCCCCGAAACTCATTAATCTACTTGCTTACCGTGTCCCCTCAGGCCAACTAGACTCTGATATTTTCTATATTCGTAAATTTAAAACTAATCATCGGAAACATTCTACGATCCCTCGTATATGTGAAACATTTAACAAAAAAATTAATAGTCTTGATATATTTAACACTCCATACAATATGTACAGAAAAGAATTAATCGACTTGATTCATGCTCTTCATTCATAATTCATTAAATTAATAAATCAAATGCAATTTTCCACTCTTACTTTCCCTCAATCATCCTTTACCACTCTTTGTCAATTTCCTTCTTTTCCTTTCCACTATCTCCTTGTTTTGTGCATATTTATCTTATTTTAATATAAAGTATATTTATTATTTATATAGTTTAAACTTTAAGCCGTCGTCGCTTTATTACAGTATTATTTAGTGAATACATATAATTGGATGGCAGGCCCTACTATGTATACATTTTATATAGTTTTTTTTTTAAATATTGATTTAACCTGTACATCTCTTTGTATTCGAAATAAATAAAATAAAAAAGTTCATTTTCATAATTTTTTTATGCATTTGAGAGAAATTTCACAATACAATTAAACGCTGAATTTTTATTACCGCGTGTAAGAAATTTTTTTTCCATAAGACCTTTTAAAATCGTTCTTGTCTTCATTTTACATTTTAATTTAAATAAAAAAATTAACAATTTATCTTTCTCTAAAGAAAATTATTTATAGAAACGGCTTTTACAAATTGTTTTTCCGCAAATGTGATTTCCACCCCTATTCCGCTAAACCCACTGTTGCTCGCCACTTGGCCACGTCTTCTTCTGTACCTTTTGTACAGCGGACCAGAAAACCTTCGCTTAAAGGACATTTTAGAAGATGAAAATTGTGTTCTAGCAAAATAAAAATATTAAAGAAAAACGTAGAAAGACAATTTTAAACCAGTAAAAAGATATATTTGTTTATGTATTTTTTTAATAAACGTTACTCATTTGAAACATCAATTTAAATGCAATTAGAGATGAGCCCATAGAATTAGGAATAGTCCAGAAAGAGCGTAGAATCATATTTGAATACATCGGACTGTGTCCAATAATCCCCCCACTATGCCCCTCTTTCGCCGCGCGTATTTAAGATGTCGCCGCGTAATGTTTCACGGTGGGAAAAAAACATAACACAAATGTAAGGTAAAAAAAGCAATCTGTTAATTTCTCTAAAATTTTATTGTGCACGCGGAAATATTGACTGACACAACAGAAAAGATAAGTAAATGGTCATTTAATAAGGGTAATTGAATTAATGACCTTAAAACTTAAAATATAAAACAAATTTTATTTTACATAAAACGGATATTTTATATCATGTTAAATAATATTTGATGTTTTGAAGATAATGTCGGTCAAATGTCCACCACAAAGTTGTTGAATCCGAGGTCCAATTACCATTAGTTCAGCAAAGTAGGGTAAACAAATTTACCACCCTGGCAACACTAACAAAATTTCCATTTTGTTTCTTCGACAATCTGACAGATGGAAAAATAATTAAATGTTTAAGTAATACATTTTCTACTTACACATTCACTTGCTAATTTCACATGAAATGTGATACCATTCTGTTTTTTTAAGATCCTAGCAGTATTTCTACACTTTAAAAGGACACAACACGGCATAGTTGAATTCAAATTAGGAGTTGCGTACTGGGCGACGTCTTCAAAGAAACGAATAGTTCAAAACGTAAACCTATTCATTTATGAGTAGTTTAGTCGCCTCCTGTTTGATGTGCGTGTGGGGTTTTCTGGACTATTCTTAATTCTATGGATGAGCCTTTCTGTTATTGAGAGTTATAATTAAATTATTACTTGTTATGAAACAGCTTCAAGTTTTGCATTTTCATAGGAAGGATGTGGCTACAGTTTTGTCATACTGTTTGCACCTATCCATGAAAATTGGAACAATACGAGGTGTGTCCAATAAATACGCGAACTGATCCAATATGGTGGCTATGACGCGATGTGTAGCCCCGCCCACTAGCTCACGTGTTGCCTAACAAGCCAATTAGCGGTCAGTACTCGTATGAAGGTGAAGCTGTACGCACTGTTCCTCTAGCGTTTGCTTCTATTGTACGTGTTTTAGCTGTTCGTCGAAATGGAAATGGACGAAATCACTGAGAAACGACTCAATATCAAGTTTTTGGTAAAGCTTGGGAAAAGTTCGCAAGAAATTACGGATATGTTGAGAGCTGTTTCTGGTGATAGTGCTTTAAAGAAAACACCAGTTTTTAAGTGGACAAAGCCTTTTAAACACGGCCGAGAAGACGCCAAGCATGATGCAAGATCTGGACGACTTTCAACCTCTAATTTTGTTTGCTGATGCTTTACTGACCGTCGACAAACTGTGCGGATAACCACTGATGATCTAAACTTAGATAAACCAACAGAGCACACAATTTTAACTGAACATTTGGGTTTGAAAAACTCTGAGCTAAAATCGTGCCCAAGTTGCTGACGCCAGATCATTCAGAGTTTGTTTTTCGTAAAACTTTGACGAGAAATTCAATCATTATTCTTGAACATCCTCTTTATTTGCCAGATCTTGCCCATTCTGACTTTTTCCTTTTCCCAAAATGCAAAATGGTGATGAAGGGACACCACTGGAAGGACGTGGAAACAATAAAACAAGAAACGACGAGGAAACTAAAACGCTAAACTGCCAAGCACTGTCAGGGGTTCTTTGAACAGTGGAAAAGAAGATGGGACAAGTGCCAAGCGACGAATGGAGAGTATTTAGAAGGAGAGAAAAATAAATGCAGATGAAATATCGTAAAATAAAGTTTTTATGACCCTTGTTCACGTATTTATTGGACCCACCTCGTATAACGTTAAATATTATAAGTGGTTAACAATGCCGTTTTGAAGGCAACCGGAATGATGGACCAGTACATTACGAGCTCGTACCAGATTTAAAAACCAGTTGATTACACTTAATATATGGTAATGACCGCAATGAGCATCGTCTTGATTTTGGATCTGCTTATCTTGGCCTTTTTGGGGCGAGGGGACGCCGGCCTTTCGTTGATCCAACAGAGCATTTTCTTTAAAGGCAGTCTTGATCGTTTGAACAATTTCCGCGGCAATCTTGCTAAGTTTGACGCAAAACTTTATCGCCATAACTTAACCGAGCGCTGCATTTTGACTTTATTACAAGGTTCCAAAACAACTTCCGCGGAAACGCCTGTCCTCACTCTCCGGATGGCCGGAGAAGAATGAGAGACCCAGCGTTCTTTAGCTGACTTTCCCTACTACTATTTCAACCCGGTCCGCGCGCACTCCAACGTACAGTCGCGTCAAAAAAAATCACTGACATGACTTTCTGGGATGGTATTTTGAATCTTCTCTCCCTCCTAGAGAGTGATTAATTTTCGGATTTTCATTTTTTAAATGCGACGACAATTTATTTCATAAAATTGCCACACTAATGATAAAACGTCAAATGATGTATAAAACTTTTTAAAAACGAATTGTTTGGCGAATCGAACCTAATTTAGTGGTTTGGGTAATAGTCGCAATAATGGTCTAAATGAAAAATTTTATAATCAAATAAATAAACGTCTATGTTTTTAACCACAATTTTTTAAATAATTTTTCACCGACCGGTTTCAAAACAAACAAACTTCTACGTCAAGGTTTACGTAACTAATGAATTATTTCCTATTTTATTTCATCAATTGTTTACTAAATACTACAAGTGGAGCTAATAAATTTGTCCTTTTTTTTCCTAAAGGGTGGTAATTTGAGATGCATATTTTCGAAACAAGACAGGAGTGGACTAAAATAAATACTGTTAATTATTTATTTTTTCTTATTAATAATCGATTTTTTAGTTTCTAAGATTTCCAAGTTGTCTAATTTTACTATTTTATATTCAACATGAAATACTTTTAATCCAGTATCTTTATTGAAATTATGATTATTTTCTATCAGATGGTTTGCGAATTTAGAAAAAATGTTATTATTCAGGCACCTAAAAATAAAATAATTATAAAATTTATATATTTAGTTTCACGTGTTCGTATTTGTTTGATTTTTAATCATCAGTGTGGTCATAAATAAAGCAAAGTTTAAGCGCATGCAAAAAATAAAAATTCCAAATTAATCACTCTGTAGGGGAGAGAGAAGATTCAGAATGCTACCACTGGACATACCATTTTTTTTTTTTTTTTAATATTTGGACCCCTGTATTCAGTAGCCTTACGTGTCACTTACAAGGCTAAGGTACTCGGAAAAAATCGTTTTTGTTTGTCCTTGGAAATGGGATGTTCGATTACTGATTTTAATTAATTACCCTTATGAGTCCAATCACTATTGTTGCAAAGTTCAAGAACAATGGCGCGTGATAACTACTTATAACGACAGTGTGGATATCTGTTAAGGATATCCCATCTTTCCTGCATTCTGCTTCAGGATTATGGCGTTGTAATTTGAAAAATGGGCACTGAAATAACAGATGTTCGATACTCTGTGAAGAAATATCATCGCATGGACAATAGTCATCATTCCTTAGTTTAAACCGATATAGGTAACTTCTCATAGCTCCGTGTCCGGTAAAAATTTTGGTCGTTTCGAAAGTACTTTGGTGATGATGACGGAAGTTTGCTGCATCAGCCAGCGTTGGGAAAAACATTTTAGTGATTTTACCTGTAGAAGAAGCGCGGTAATGATCTTCCCAACGAACCATGTGTATCCATGTTTTTGTATTAATTTTAAAAATATATAATTTAATTCATCTAATATTATGATTGTAAAAGGCGCTTTTGACGTCTAATAAATAATCAAATTTAAACATATTAGGATAATATAATTATTTTTAAATTTAATAATTAAAAAAAAAGAGCATTAAGTAACGATATTTCTTTCTTCGTATAAGGCAGTTGTTTCCACCCCACCGGAAGCGCGACAAGACTGAAGCACAATCGACTCAACGTAAATATTTATTAAAATGGAGCAAAATACTAGGAAAAAACATCTTTCCACGTATTTTTGCTTTAGAGATATTTAAAACCTTTTGATGTTCTTCGCTTTGGCAAAACTGGGAGAATTATAAGTATATTTTTGCTTTTGATACGCCCTCTAACGTTATGGACATCTCTGTAAATAAAAAAACAGAAATCGCCCTGTTCACCGTTATTAAATTTCATTTTGTACTTGCTTTCTAGAAATATGATGTGTGTTTTTTTAGGCGTGATACGACTTTAAATTGAAATGGAAGACACAAACGTTTGCTGGGATGAGTTTATATCTGTTAGAGTTCGTAATAATGAAAATACACATTTATTTTTTAAAAATGATATGCAGAAATTTGGCTGCCTAATTTCAAAACCTAGTAAAGGACAATTTTTTTAAATTCAATTTTTTTGTTATTGCTCTTGAAATTTTGTAAGAAATAATTTTTTAATTTTTTTAATAACGAATTTCATAAATGGTTCAAGTTTTTTTTAAAATTCTATACAAATCTACTATTATACATCTAGTAAATGTTATATGTAACTGTAACTCTCAAACAATCAAATAGTCACTGGGAATCGAACAAGGAACATTCCATGCGTGAGTCAAGTGTCTAAGTCATTATAAAACGGAGGCTGCTTTTTTTAAACGACGTAGGTTTTATCGTATGAAATAATTCAATCGGATGAAATTTGACTAAATGTCTAGAAAATCAGATGAAAATTGGCACTTAAACCTGCCAACAACAGGCCAAAAGCTCTTCCAAATTTCATCTTCTGGTTGCGCCGATATAACAGACTTGTGTATTTTTATTCATAATTTTATATTTATTAATATTACCCACATTAACATTAATATTAGTAAATGAGGTCTAGAATTCCAACCGTCCATGCGCTCAGTAGCTGCAAGACTTGTTGTTATCTAACTTATATATTTATAAATTTGTTTTTTACACAATTTTTTTAAATATCACTAAATCTCTAAACTTTATTGTCAAATAAAAAATAAAAAATGTAAATAGGGGCTAGATTTCTGTCTATGCGCTTTGTAGCTGCAAGACGTGCTGTAATCTAGCTCCTGTATATCACAATTGGAGACGAGGAACAAGAATCCCAACCGTCCATGCGCTCTGTAGCTGCAAGACGTGGTGGGCTATTTATTTATTGAAACCAGCGAATTAAGTGATACGTGAAGTGTTCCAGAGTCATCTCCAGCCTCCAGTCAAAACCACAAGATAGATCCGGAAGGTAGGAGATTCTCATAACTTTCTGCTGGAATCCAAACCCGCCTCCTTAGTTCCTATTCATCGCACCGCTCAGCAAGGCCACATGGCTCCTCCATCTTCTAAAATATTTATATCGTAATACGTAAATAAATGACTGTATTCAGAAGCGAAAATTCTAATCAATAATAATTATCAGAAGGTCTATTCCAATTCCAACAAGCATTTCCACTCAAGTCACTCGAGATCTTCGTATAAGAGTGAGGAATTTCAGAAAAATAGCGAATTATCTCCGCTTTTCCTGCCCTGGCTGTTTCCGGTATTCGGCCCGCCATTTTATCATCCCGGGCGCCATCTTGTGATTCCGTTAGCACTCCCTGACGCCCGTAATCACCAGTCCGTTATCTGGTTAATCGCCCGTTATTAACGGATTAACGGAATAAGGCAGTATCGGACGGTACATGCTCCATAACCGCAATCGGTTTTCACTTATGAATAGGCTCACCACGGCTCACGATATCGCCGGGAATGTCCCGGTACGAAATTGTAACCCGGCGTCGTTTCCGAGCGGATAAAGAATGCTGTCGTACGTGTGAAATTATTTTATTTTTATTTTATTATTTTATTTTATTAACATAAACGGCAAATCTGCCTTTTACAAACATTTATAATATGAACATATTTGGCTTAATATTTTTTTTTTTAAAAAAACGTGAATTTTAAAAACAAAATTTATAAAAAAAAAAATAAGCCTATAAGTTCAGTGTCATTTTAATAACGGATTTTTGTACAACAAATACACTATTTCAAACTGTGTCACTCGCACCACCCCATCCGATTATACCGAATCCGTTATTTTAATATAGTGAGTATTTTTATTTAAATTAATACGAAACCTTTACACCAAAACTTATGTAGTTTAATTTCTTCTTCTTCTGGATATTCTTCTTCTTATTCTCTCCACTGCTGGATAAAGGTCTCTTCCAAACGTCTCCATTCCTATCACCCACTTTTATCATCCACGTTTTACCGGCAATAGAGGCAATGTCGACGACCCATCTTTTCTGTGGCCTTCCAACACTTCTTTTGTTTGCCCATGGTCTCCACTTTATTGTTAAGGGTGTCTACCTGCCATCATTTTGTCTCGCCAAGTGTCCTGCCCACTGCCATTTCAATTTCGCTGCACGATCCATGATATCTACGACTCCGGTTCGGCGCCTTGTTTCTTCATTTCTTATTCTGTCTCTTAGACATACACCAAGCATCTGTCTTTCCATGGATCGTTGCGTGCATTTTAATATCTGGCAACTTTTTTGTGTTATAACTATAAATTTTAATTCAACACTCATCTCACCAGCAATTCAATTTAACACTGAAGAAATTCACTTTATTTCTTTGAAAAATGTGACAAATCTCATCGGATTACTTTTGTAATTAAAATCTTATATAATCAGCGCAGTCTGCTAAAAAATTGAACCCTCGTCCCGATCGAAATTCCAGCAAAAATGGTGAGCCTATTATGACAGACTCCTTCATAATGGTACTTCTTCGTAATCCTAAATCGACATTTACGAATGCGCGAGGAGTTTCTTATTTTCCGACGCCTTAGAATATCAATCATACGAAATTACAAAATTATTTTACTTCGCAAATCCAGAGGAAACTCGAGCTCCATTGTTTTGCGCAAACCTTGAGTTTTTCAATCTTTCATTGTGACCGAATCGCGATAATGATTGGTAGTATTTCTTTCAGCAATTGTGATTATGCGAACATTATAAATGAATTACGAGCCAGAAATATTATTGTTGATTTATTCGATACTACTCATTCTTAATTTTTTCAACATATAGTTTTTTTATTTTTTTTTGAAAATTTATTTACTAACCCTTACAGACATCCACTTTACAAAAAAAATATTGAATTTTTTATTAATACTCTGTTCTTGATAAAAAAAAAAGCCTTTTGTTTAGTTTTGTCTGGTAGTTTATTGTATAATTTGAGTCCCTATAGTCCTTAAAATATAGCTTGATTAGAATGACATTTGTCAGAAAAAGTGACGATATAACTTTGTAGTTAATGATAATATTGACGCACGAAAAATCATTCGTATCCGGCGTGTTAATTTACTTTTTAAATACAATGCTTGACACATAAATCAACATTAATGTATAAAATCAGCTTTAAAACTAAAATAAACCTCATTATTAACGACGTTCTTACAAGGTTACATCATTTTGCAAAAACGTTAGAGATGGGACAAATTTATCAATGTAAATTGATGGAATAAAAAAATAGTTAATTTGATGTTGTTCATGAAAAAAGTATAAATGTCTTATTTTTGGTAAATATTTGTGTTAAACACACTATATTAGGCTTGTTTTTACGTTTTTTTTATATCAAACAGAGTTTCATGATTGCATGAAATAACTGATAAAATCGATTTGATCAGTGATCAGTAATTTCCCATCACTAATGAAATTAGTTTGACAGCGATCTACAGATTCTAATCAAGCTATATTTTAAGGATTATAGTTTATTAGTCTCGTCTATCCTTGTCTCGTTTAAGAAGGTTGTATGTAATATTTTTCTGATATTCTCGTATTGTGTCCACGTTTGCCAAGTTTTAGTTCTTCGTCTACAATTACATCAGTTGCTTATTTATAAATATTTTTTTAAGGATTCTAGTTAGAAGAGGTCAGATATATTTAATTGCTTAGTTTGTTTAAAGAGTTCTTTAGTTGCTGTTAGATAGAGGAGGTCTACACGAGAGAGTGCGGGTGTTATCCTCGGCTCTACCCGACCGAGTTTCTCTAGGGTATGCTCGGCTACAACAGTTTAGAGACTAGAAGGAATGTGTATTTGACTACACATTTTTATCGATTGTTGCGCAGAATTGTCGATTATGCTGAGATTATGATGAGCATTGGTTTGTATGTTTCTGATAATTACCTTAGACAGCGTCAGCATAGATTGTTTCACATTCCGATATACAGGACCACCCTGCCTGTTGGAAGGGCTACCGCTATGCTGAACAACATCGCTCTGGATATTGATCTGTTACATGTATCCGAAGTAGTTTTCCGGAGCAGGATTCTTCTACTTCTTTGACATGAATCTCTTTCATGTATTTTTTTCTTTTTTTTAATATGTACGCATTGAAGGTATGTTTGTAATGCATATGTTATATTTAAATAAATGAATTGAATTGAATATACGAACTTTAATATTTTATTTTGCTGTCTTTGTCTGTTAATGTCATTTTGATTTCCTTTTCTCCATAGTGGTTGCATATAACATATCTCAGTTTTTACACAGGCTTCATACATAAGAATTTTTCCCGTTTTGGAACAAAGTTTTTCATTTAAAAAAAAGACCATAATGTCGCCACTTTGCTTATTGAATTGTTGAAATGAATTTTCCGTTGTCGTGTAGATTTGATTATTCACTCTTTTTTTTACGAACGTGCTAATACCCCAGTTTCACTTTTCTATGACTGGCTGCTTTTTGCATTAGTACGTTCAATTGCAGATGGTAATTAAGAGGATGCTTTGAGAAAAAGAACGAAGAGGCAAGATATGGTGATGACAAAATCCTGATCAGAACGCCAGCGGACAAAATGAAGAGGCTTTGAGAATTATGCAATCAAAATCTATAACCAACTTCCACTGTACATAATTAATTATATTTTCTATTTGTATTCCGAACCCTTTCCTTACTGTGCCAAAAACCTCCGCTCGTAACGGTGCTGTGTATTCCATACACATGCAAAAAATGAAAGATTTTAAATGGGGAAAATGGAATAGGTATGCATGGACAATTGCTTAAAACATGAAAAAAATCATTGGCTGACGTTCGCAGCGAGAACAAAGAGACCGCCCCCAACAAAGGCCAAAAAGTACTTGTACAAAACTAGTGTACTGTAGCAGTGGTACAGGTTACTTTGCTTCTAGCCAGCGAGACGCGTGATTTGTCTCTCTCGCTCGCGAATATATATACACGATGTTCTTTAAACCCTGTCACATCTGAAACCACGATGATCAGTATGAGCAAGAAGACATATTGGCACATTAAAATATATTTTTAGAACGCTAAAATTAAAAAAAAAAAAATATCAAAAAAAGCAAATGGTTGCTTACTTCTGCAAGGCAGAAACGAGGAGGGAAAGGGTAGAGTCTGATACTGCATCGCGCTCCCCTCACTTCTCCCCTGCAGAAGTAAGCAACCATTTGTTTTTTTAAATATTTTATTTTTAAAAGATTTCTTTGTCCTAAATATTTTTTTAAATATGCTAATGTGTCTTTTTGCCCACACTGATCATTGTGGTTTTGAATGTGACAGGGTTTAAAGAACACCCTGTATACCTTTAGCATCGAGTGAGACGTAAATAGTATTTGAAATAACCGTAGAACATCACATCGGTAAACTTTTGAACGCATTAGTAATTAATCTGATTTGTTAATATATGCTTTTTTGAGGCCAAATAATTATTTAATAACAACTTATTTTAATCGATACGTAAATGTGTAACGGGGAACACTGAAAATATTGATCCAGTACTTATAATATTAAAAGAGGTAT
Source organism: Micrasema longulum (assembly GCF_059751315.1). Lineage (NCBI taxonomy): Eukaryota > Metazoa > Arthropoda > Insecta > Trichoptera > Brachycentridae > Micrasema > Micrasema longulum. Next base: position 694,236 of record NW_028277317.1, on the reverse strand, counting down.
TTTAGTTATTAGATGCAATGCGTACTAGCTACACATCACCGAAAAGGGAGTTAAATGTGAAAAAAACATGTTGTAAAGTATCCTTAACACGGGTAACCCCAGTAAGGATATATGTAATGAAGAAGAAATTCAAAATATACAAATTCTTCAAAATAAGGCAACGAGGATTGTACTCAAAAGAAATATCTATTCTAATGTAGAAATAATGCACAAAGAAATTGGCTTGCTCACAGTAAAGCAACAAATTAAATATAATGTGGCAATTTTTATACGTTAAATAATTAAGGGGATGCATAAAATAAAAACAATAATAAAATTTAACCAACAATGTCATGCATATGAAACAAGGGGTAAAAAAAAATAAGATTACCAATGAGGAAAAAAACAGAATCTCAAAACTCATTGTACAAGGGATTGAAGCTGTACAATTAGTTACCTGAAGAAATAAAGGAAATAGAAAAAATTTAAGTATTTAAAATTAATTTGAAAAAATATGTTATTGAAAAATTTTGATAAAAAAAAAAGTAATATTATTAAAAGTTTATATTAGCTCTTAAGATGTTATGAACTAACTTAATAAAGCAAAAATAAATAAATAAAATATTATTTTCATTGTTTAGTATTGTACATTAGGGTGGGTCGATAATTTTTTTTTTCGAATTTTGAAATGAAAGGGGTCTAAAAAGTTGCCTTTTGGATTACTCAGAATGCAAAAAATATCAAAAATTTAAATATTCGATATTTCTTTTGGCCCTCAACCGGAGCTTGAAGTTTTCGAAAAAGACGATTTTTTGGAGTAAACCGGCTGTCATTTCGTATTTAAGTAAGAAAATCAGTCTAATTAAATGTTATAATGTGCATTAAATCTTATTTAATAAGCACCTAAGGGCGTGAGTTGGACTTTGTTTTGTAATAAATGGGTAACATTGTTTTAATAGGCCATTGTTTTCGTCAATATTAGCCAGGCGCTCGACGGAATTAGTTCCGCAGAGTGTAAAATTTTTCCATTTCGGTAGTTTTAAAGCGCGTTCGAATTTGTAATGTGATTAAGTTATTTCTTTACTAACACAAAATAATTTTATCAATATAGATAATTAACAAAATGTTTAGACAGTGATAAACTTCAAACCTCGGTTGAGGGTCAAACGTAGTACGGAATATTTTTTTTAATTATTACGTTCAATGTGATCCAAAATGCAGTTCTTTCACTTTGATGTCTAAAAAAATAAAAAACCTCATACATCATCAGCCCACTCTATTGTACATATATAATACAAAAAAAATGCATAAATAAAAATTTGCCATGATGATAGCTAACCTCTACCGTAAAGTGACACCAGAAGAAGATTTCGTGCGTCAATTTTGATACAATTTGCCCCGATTTTTCAGTATAACTTTTTCTGTCCCGTTTCAAGCTGATAATCCCTATAATGGTCCGTAATATGTTAAAAGACTAACTACTGTATACATGACAGAGCACAGGCCATTTTTATTATTTGGGTAGTGACGCAAAAAAAACGCTATTATTTTTACAGACTCGGTCTGTCACCGGAGATCGTAAATCTGACCACGTTAGGGGAGGAAAAACGTAATGATAACGAATGGAATCTGGAATTTTCGAAATGAATTGGAAAATCAAATCCTAAAAAGACATTTATTAAAACCAGAATAAACTAAAATCAGATTTGTTTTAACGTATCACAAGAGAGACAGAGAAGATTTGAAAGAAGGGAACATGGAATTCTAGACATTTACAGGACGTATTACCTGTTATTAGCTGGTTTCAGTAACTACTTCACGAAAATCGAAGAATGAAAGAATTGTAGAAATATGGTTGTCACTTAAACCAACCAACGACAGGTCGAAAGCCCTGTAAATGCTTAGACTTCCATATTCCCTTATCTGATCAAACAAATAATAATAGCACAAAACCTGAGGTTGTGAATCCACTTCCCGCTCGCCCTCTACCTGATAGCCCGATCATTTAAGTTCCTCAGCTTAGAAGATGAGATTTAGCAATAGACATGAGAGCATTGCACTTCACTCAATAGCTCAGTAGAGAATTAACTTGCGGGGACCCGTTTCAATAGATCTACATACATAAGTCTCGTCGTCACGTCAGAAGCTTAGTTAGCACTTACCCTTTTCATCAAGATTAAGAATGACTCGTTGTATTGTTGACTTTATATAACAATCTAACTTTCAACTATTTACTATTCACAGCTGTAATTAAAATAACCGAATGCCGAATATTGAATGTATTTGTAAATCGTAAGACAGAGTAGATTCAATGAAATATTTGGGAATTTATATAGATGGGAATTTAAGATGGACTAATCAAATAGATCATATTAAAAATAAATTGAAAAAGCAAAGTTACGTTTTTAAAACTATAAGAAATAAAATTAGCCTAAAAGAACTTATAAAAATATATTACGTAATAACTCAATCAGTTTTGGAATATGCGATAGTTGGATGGGAATGTACAAATGACACAATGATCAAGCAAATAAAATTGCACAAAAAGTTTTAATAAAAATTATCTTAAGAGTCCCAATCAGAACTAGCTCTCTCGGTATATTTGAAAATCTTAATGTAAAATCTATAAAACAACTTCATGTAAAAGCTCTGTTACTATACACGCACGTAAACATTATTCTCTACCTTCCGTTACAAATACAAGAGTTACTAGATACTCCACCCTGATGCGGCGAAAAAATAAATACAACCTTCGGTCAAAGAGGATTGGCCTACTACTCGGTTAAAGTGTACAATTTACTTCGATAATGACAATTAGCAAGTTCTAACAATATAAAATTGCTAGTGGAAGATGTGGATATAAGAAATGGATAGTGGAGGTGGGTTGCACACGGATCGATAAGTGGATCAAGCCAAATAAGTAAAATGTGTGTACTGTTTATGAATTTGTTCTATTGGTCTATATAAATTGGTTATGTTTTTTATTATTATTTTTAGTTTTTATTATTTATTGTGTTAATGATAATTAGGTTAATTGGAATTATTACGTTTTTTATTGTTATTATTATGTTAACTTTGTTCAATAGCTAATTCAAGGCATATTTCACATTTTGTAAAATGTTTCCCTTGGCACGGGACACCCCAGTGAGGGAACATTATTCTGTATAAAAAAAGAATGCAGACAATGTAAAAGTATAAATAAATAAAATGTTTTCTAGCTCTGCTTTTATTTTTTAATCCTTATTTTTTTTATTTTTTACATATTTTTTTGTACCACAACAGGCCAGGAGGCCTAATTACAGTGGTGAATTACATCACAGAGCACCCAGGCTTGAGAAAAATCACATTTTAATTTTTGTGTTCTCACCGGGAATCGAACCTGGAACCTTCCGTGCGTGAGTCTTGACCACTACATCACGGAGGCCGCCTCCCTTATGACTACCTAGGAGGTAAAATCTAGTATTTTATCTGCAAACATTTGGACAAACTCAACATATTATAATAAAACCAACTGGTCCAGGAAGTTTTCAAATTTGAAAATTGTTTTTAGGCTTTGCATAGTATGTGAAATAATTCGATCAAATGAATCTCTTCACAACAATAAAGGTTTAATGTGAGATATTTTAAACATTGTAAATATTATATATCTTGTAAGACCAAGTAAACTGTCTGATATTTTCTATATTTATAATATTAAAACTTACCATTGGAAGCATTTTACGATCCCTCGTATATGTAAAGCATTTAACAAGAATTTTCATAGTCTTGATATATTTATTACTCCATATAATAGGTACAGAAGAGAGCTAATAGGCTTGATTCAGAAGAACAAAGAATAGACGTTCTGTCTCTTTTCTTGCTCTTTCATCACCATTAAATCAAATGCAATATTCCACTCCTACTTTCCTTCAATCATCCTTCACCACTTCTAATCAATTTTCTTCTCTTTCTTCCCATCATCTTCCTGTTCTATCCAGATTTATTTAATTTAATTATTTTATTTATTTAATTTTACAATACGCCCAAGGGACATTTACAAAAAAATATACACGTAAGAACAAATATAGTTAGTAATAATTTCAAAAATAAACATAACTTTTTTGGTTATATATAGAAACAAAAAAAGATGCTGCAATGCAAAATAGAAAGAGAAACTTTGACAGTAAAAAAGAAAATATAAAAAATATGGATGTAAGAAAATTGTAAATAACTTGTAAAGAACTTAAACAAAGAAAAATGCCATTGACAAATTAATGTTAAAAACCAATAAAAAAAAATAGTTTACAGTTAGTATATATAAATAAGATAATAATATAATATACGGTACAAAAAAATATTTTATTTATTTATTTTAATATTTAGTTTATTTATTCTTTATATAATTTAAACCATCGTCGGTTTATTTTAGTATAATTTAGTGAAAACATATTATTAGATGGCAGGCCCTACTATGTATACATTTTTTATAGTTTTTATTTATATTCATATAACCTGTACACCTGTTTGTTTTCGAAATAAATTAAAATTTTATTTGTTATATTATTTCAGACAAATAAATTAATTTGGATTTAAATTATGACTTTCATTTTATGCCTTTTTCGAAACAATTTACAATTTTATGCAAATCTACCCAATTAAACTTATTTCTCATACCTTTTTATTTTCATTCCGAACACCCCTATTCCGACCCCTCGTATCAAGGACGACGCTGGTGGCACTGTTTTGTGGCCCCTTTTAATATTCGGTCAGAGGATATATTAATTACTCCCCGTGTATGTGATGGGGTGTTTTTAGAACACCTGAAATTACTCACCTTTAAATTGGGGTATGTGTATAACGATTTGTTTTTTTGGCGATTCCCTCGCAATTTTAATTTAAAATTACTTATCTAGACAATCACTTAACCACACAACCCTTTTAGACCTTAAAAAATCCTGTGGATATAAAAACATACTTGTTTGAAATTTTTTGAAATCTTCAATTTTTTACATTTTTCCTGATTTTCATATTGCTACAGAAATGGAGAACATTTTTGAGTGTATTCCAACATTTTTGCATACGCGACCCCCTTACGAAGTAAAGTTATCCATTTTAAATTGCGTGCTAAGGTTATCAATGAACTATTTTTATATTATTAATATTCAAAGCATTAACTTTGTGGTCCAACATTTTAATATTATGTTAATAAAATTTGTATAAAACCACTCACCGACTTATCTGTCTACCGGTTTCGAGACGTAACCCGTCTCTTCGTCAGGACAACAACACTACACCATCATGCAAATATCACTACACACCTTCACCATAGTAGATTTGCAAAAATATAAAATCGACATGCAGGTTAGACACATGCTTCACTACGCCACCACCGAGGGTTAACGACTTATGAAGCTAATATTTCAAAAGGATTAACAATCGGAAAAGGAGGAAAAAGGGAGTGGGAGGGTAGGGTGACCCTTACAATGAAATATCGAATAATGGACTATATTGGAAAGTTACTTGATTATTAATTAATGGGACATTATTTACTTTCAGTCCTTTATTATTTATGTGTAAAACTTGAACACCGGTATCTTTATTAAATTCATGATTTGAGTCTATAATGTGGTTGGCGAGTTCTGAGAAGTTATTATTACTAAGACATCTCACGAGTATGGAAATTTCTTGACGTTCTTCCAATGTAGACTGAAGAACAAGAATTGCAATTCAATTGGTAGACACCCGAATTATTATTATTTTATATTTTTGCAAATCTACTAGGGTGAAGGTGTGTGGTGGTATTTGCATGTTGGTGTAGTGTTGTTGTCCAGACGAAGAGACGGGTCACGTCTCGAAACCGGTAGACAGATAAGTCGGTGAGTGGTTTTATACAAATTTTATTAACATAATATTGAACTATTTTTATTTTACGTACAATAATATTGTATTAATATGTGGCGCAAAGCCAGCTACCTAGAATTAAATATAAAAAAATGTATTTTTATAGAATGAAAAAACTTATCTCCTTTGATTACAAAATAGAAAATATTAATTTAGTTGTAGTCAAGTATATTGAGGACCTCCGAGTTATCATGGACTGTAAACTTACCTTTAATGAACATATTGATACTATGATTAACAAGTCACTAAAACTATTGGGTTTGTTAGCGGGATATCTAGTGACTTTACTAATATGTTCACGGTTAAAACACTATATTGCTCACTTGTTCGTCCTCTTTTAAAATATGCCTCCGTGATCTGGTCTCCCTTCTTTTAAGGCCGGATAAATCATATCGAATCGGTGCAACATCGTTTGCTAAGAAAAGTAGCATGGATGATTGGCCTCGAGAGGGGGGACTACACTTACGGAGAAATGGAGTCAATGTTATAAAACTCAAGTCTACAAAAACGTAGCAATAACATTGACTCCATATTTATGTTTAATTTACTGAATGACTTAATTGATGCACCATCGTTACTGGAACAAATGGCATTCAATGTTCTAATACGCCGGTTGCGAAATAATCATGTGCTGTTCCTCGATCAACACAGCACAAACTATGGCTTGCATGCACCAATGTCCCGATTGTGTCGTATTGTAAACTCGAGACAAGATCTGGACTTTTTTGGTGTAAGTCTTTAAATATTTAAAATATCACTAAGATAGACCGGATCTTGTTCTAAGGTAGTAATTTTTATTTTTTTTTGTCCTAGCTTTAATTTTATTTCGATATATTTTATTTTATAAGTGCCTGTATTTTTTATATTTACCATTGTTAGAATGGATAAGTCCGTCAAACAAATAAATAATTAAGGGAAAAAACGCAACTGAAAGAAGTTAAAAAAATCGAATCAAAGTAAAAACTTGCGTTAAAAGTATCTAGTCAGAAGGGAGGGGCGTGAATTTAAAAGGTAAAGGTTGAACATTAGGATGGAACATCGTATAATGGGCTATATTGAAAGGTTGATTAATTATTGATCATAGATTATAGATTCAAAAACTACTCTTACTCAAATTAAAGACATTACCGTGTAATAATTTGTGCCAAATAAATCCTGTCCGCCATTAGAAAATATTTTTATCACGAATGGCTTAAAATATACACAAAGTTCTAACAAACGATCAAAATTATTACTCCAACAAAGGGCGTATAATTTACAACATTTTAGAGTTCATAATAATTTTCATTCTCAGATTTAACGCGTTTAATCTCCTGTTCAAGTTTCTTTATTTGCGCTTAAATGAGAGTTATGGTGCATAGCGAACTTAAATATTACATTCAACAACGTTATTTGGAAAACGATTTAATTTATGTTTTAAGTCCAATGTAACAAATGTAAGTCTTCAAGATTAACATACACATTAGGGTGGTCCTGAAATTAGATGGTCCCGGAGGATCTGATAAAAGGGTACTCGCAAAGGTTTGCCTTCGACCTAATGAAGCTTAGCTGAAATCAAGTGAGGGTTATCACTAGAGCCCGCCCAGGGCACTGCAGATTGAACAAACACCGCGCTAGAATGAACCTTTCCGAAACTTCTAGATGTAGGTTCTGCAGTACAGATGAGGAAACACCTATACGTGTTCTATGTGAGTGTGATGCTTTACATCAAAAAAGGAGCCTCATTCTCGGGGGACCACTAGTTAAACCAGGGGATGCTAAAGAGCTTGCCCTTTACCTTAAAACCCGATACTTTACGAATCTGAGCTTCGAGGGGAAGATTTAGCAAAATGCAAACTCTCGCCTTTCACGCAACAGTCAAGATCTTTATAGACGTGTACGGCGAGAACTATTCACGGGGAGCCGTCACAATAGATCTTCACAGGTCGCGGTGACGTCAAGAGCTTAAATAGCACTGACTCCCACCTCTAAGAAAAAGAATAAGGGTGGTCTTTAAAAACTAACATTTCAAATTTACCCGGTGCACCCTCTTATTTATTTCTACAAAAAAAGACTCATTAAGATTTCAGATTCCACCAAGCAGACGTTGAAAAGTGCTTAAATGAACTAAAGGCTGAATTTACGATGGGGCCCAATTATATCCCTGCAATATTATGAAAGAAGTGTGCAACTACCTCTAAGTCTCCCGGAAATAGATAATTATAATTATTAATTCATTCAATTATATTATATTTTATAATTAAACTCAAACAATTATATTATACTTTATGTAACTCAATTATAACTTATGGCATTATAGGATGGGGAGGCACTTTTAAATCAATATTAAAACCTTTCAAATCTGCTCAAAAATCTATTATTAAAATAATTTTTAAAAAGCCATTCAGGTACACCAGCGTCAAGTTGTTCGAGGGATTTGATATATTTGATATAAGGCAATTGTATATATCTAGAATAATTATGTTTGTGAAAGCAAATTTTTCTACCAAATTTTAAAAGGAACACTCCCACACTACCAGAAGTCTTCCACAAATTCTTGATTCGGGCAAAGAAATTTCAGGTTTCTGGCGCTGGATTGACATGGGAAGAAGTGAGAGTGCTGGCTGGCGATAGGGTCTCCTAGAGGCAACTGGTGATGTCCACATGCTCCACTTAGGAGCGGATGTGGAAAAGAAGAAAAAGAAGAAGAAGAAAGACAGTAAAAATGTTGTAAAAAAACGAAACAAAAACATAATAAAAACGAAGAAATAAATGTAGTGAAAACATAGTAAAAAAGATTAAAAATAACATATTTTAAAACTCAGTAAAATGTGAAATAAAAACAAAATATATAAAAGGAACATATTTAAAGGCATAGTAAAAAAATTAATGTATTTGTATAGCAAAAAGCATCTTTAAAAAAACATAGCAAAATACCGAGTATATAATATATTTTAGTATGTTTCGTTTTCGGCCGAAACTAACAGAAGCAGAAATTCGGCCTCAGCTAAAAATCGCGTTAAGGTCGGTTTGCTTTAAAAATGTATACTTCAATTTATGAAAATGTTTTTTTTATAACGCATAAAATAATGTTTTGAAATAATGTCACGGGCGAACAAAAGATGAAAGAAATAAATTAGCAAAAAAGAAAAAAACGATCAAAATAAAAAGTAATAGCGCGCTATTTCTAAATGTGACGATTGTAAACATGAAAAATGAGGCAAACGAGATATATTTTCCCAATAAATAAGGGATGTATACACCGCTTTGATTTATGGCCCAGAAAGGTATGGGCAGTTTCCTTTTGTAAGTGGATTTTTGAATAAAATGGTGTTACGATTGTTTGTTTTATGTCTGTAGTTTTTAGGGGCAGAATGAAATAACATTAAATGTGAGCGAAAAAAAGGACGATTTTACAAGCCCGAGTCTTATCAATCCCTCCCGAAACTACAATAGTGTAACTAAATTTATTGCAATAGAGAGGGAAATGACTTTTTTACTCTTTTTTTTGTCTTAAAGTAGAACAAACATTACATTTATGAGTGTCCTAATATTAACTTATATCTAACAAACTAAAATAATAATAATAACAGGTCGAAGAATTTGTATATCTGGGTAGTATGTTTACTAGAGATGGAAATATGGACAAGGATATTGAAAGGAGGGTTAGTGCCGGTAACAGAGTTAATGGTGCCTTAAAGTCTGTCGTAGCAAATAAGTGTCTATCGCAAGAGGCTAAATTAGCAGTTCATAATGGATTTCTGGTACCAACCCTAATGTATGGAAGCGAAGCATGGAGTTGGAAAAAAAGGGACGAAAGTAGACTGAATGCTGTTGAAATGCGATCCCTCAGGCGAATGTGCGGAAAAACAATGTATGATAGGTGCCCTAATGTCGAAATTAGAGCAGAATGCAAGGCTGAGTTAAGCATTATCGACAAAATTAAGAAAGGTCTTTTGCGATGGTTCGGTCATGTGGAGCGAATGAATGATGAAAGAACGGCTAAAAAGATTTATGATGCGAATGTGTCTGGTTGTAGAAGTCGAGGAAGGCCGAGAAAGACATGGCATGATCAAGTACAACAAATTCTTGAAAGTGGTCATGTGAAAAGTCGGAATAATCGACGTGCGTGCATGAGAAGATGTATGAATGTGAAGGAAGCAAAGGAAGTGTGCCAGGACAGAGTGGAGTGGCGTTCTATCATTTCTGCCTACCCCTCCGGGGAAATGGCGTGATGGTTAGTTAGTTAGTTAGTTAACTAAAATAATTGTTAATAAATAAATATAATGCATACCAGTAAGGCTGTTTATCCTCTATTTCTACGTTTTCTAAGCATCTTTAATGGGAAATACCTGAAACAAAATAATAAACAAATTGTTATTCACCTGAAAAATTGTTTATAATGTATTTTTAAGATAATTTTTTTTTTATTTGCCTTTTTTAAAATAAAACTGAATTGATTTAACTATTTGTGCATAATATAAGTTTTGCATTGGCGGACAGCGTATTTATGATTTTTAATTTATTTTACTATAGTGAGGCAAAATTACATATTGATTGTATAAATTGTTTATTTAATTACATATTGAATTTATAAATTTATGTTTTTTTTTCCTCATGTACTCGTATTTAAAATTATATAAACTCTTACAAATAAACAACTACAACAGTGTAAGTAACTCTCCAAGCACAAGAGTTAGTCTCTATTATTGGAGAATTACGGTGATAACATTTATTAGATGTGTAAAAGTATATATGTTTAGAATTTTAAAAAAACATGAACCATTTATGAAATTAATTAATAAAAAAAATATACAAAAAAAAAAAAAATCATGGAAAAATAATTATAAAACAGTGTATCTCCAATTTTTTTTTTAACGTCTGAACCTATAAATATTCCGTCTTTTGCTTGTGATACCACGATGTTACATCACCGCCCGCGAAGGAATTATACTCCCACAGTTTTTTAAGAGTTATACGTTCTTCGGCTACGTTTAAGTACCTGGTAAACACGAAATTCTATTATCATTATTTCAACATTTATTTGACATGTTGAATTTAAGTTAAACGTTTTAATTTTCAATCAATTTAATGTTGGTCCCAAAGCTCCGTTATGGCTCGCTGCCGATAAATCCTTCAAACCTGACGTCATCATTATCAAATATCAATTTTGGAAGTGCTGACAGTCTTATAACGGACTGAAGTAACCGACATTTTCCTGAAAAGTCACCAAAGAATTGATATTTAAGTAAAACTTGCGTTTTTACCTGGATTGGGAGAGTTTTGAATTATTCTTAATGAAAATTTATTTAGTTTTTTTAGACATAACATTGCCTGTTTTAACGACAACTGATTTTAAATTTTTTAAATTTTTATTTTTAATAATAAATTTCATAAAAGGTACATGTTTTTTTTTTTTTAAATCTATACATATCTACTTTTACACATCTAGTAAATATTATCACTATAACTCTCCAAAAAAAGAGATTAACTATTTGAAATTGGTTTATTTATATCCATTTACGGATTACATTCACTTAGCAAAATATATTTTCTAATATATTAAATTAAAACACTTTGTTTTTATGTACCACTTATATTTTTATAATTTGACAACCAACTAGTTTCGGCAATACAATGCCTTCTTCAGGGTTAATTACAAACTAACATATTATATTAACAGATCAGCTAGAATTGATAAGGAAGAGGTACCCGAACTTTTTAAAAAGCAAGTGTGCCTGTCCGTAAATGCTATTCTATGGCTCAAATTTGTTATTTATTATTTTTTTTTTTTTATTTATTTCTTAAGTTAGCTTATATTAAAACTAATATAAACTATTATTTACATTTACATCATCTATATATATTTACATTTCCTTACAGTAACTTGTACATTTATTTTTAAATTCTTTCAGACACTTTTCATTCTTCATACATTCAGGCATATCATCATACATTTTTAAACCCTTATACATCAAACAATTTTGCGACTCAGCTCTTTTCAATAATGGTAGTCTTATTTTATCCTTTTGTCTAGTAGCATATTCATGACAATTTTTGTTTAAGACAACTTTATCCTTATAATATTTTGGTTATTTATCGTGAAAAAATTTATGTATAAATATCAACATATTAAATTTAAGTCTCCTTCTTACAGATAACCATTTTAGTTCATCTCTCATTTTTTTTACATTGCTATATTTATTTTTCTTAAGAACTATTCTCATCGCTTTATTTTGTAAAATTTCTAGTTTATTTAAATTTCCTTCGTTTGCTAAAAATAATATTGTTGAGCAGTAATCTATATGTGGAAGAATGATTGTTTTGTAAATTAGTTCTGCAGTATCTTTATTTAATTTATTTCTCAATTTAGATATAGATTTGATAGTAACTACCAGAAAGGGTATATACATACACACAATACAAGGCTAGCACGACGTTTCACGAATGTTCCATTGTGATCGCGAATACGATAAACAACCATGGTGAGATATTGTAATCAAGCGTAAATAGTATACAAATCTATGCAATATCTTGCAGCAGTCTCCTGCAATGGTCTCTTCCCTTAGACAAAATCCAAACTTGTACACTGCTCCAGAAAATGGCTTACGTTTTGGAGAACTTAATATGTTCATACAGGACATGTGTGTATTCTTAATCCATTTCTTGTATTTTTATCGGTGTTCATAGTGGTATTTCTCTATGATGAGAATAAAATCACAAAAAAATCAGACATTTAAAACATATTTTGGTACAAGTTTATCGTTTACGTTGTTCTCTGGTTGTGGCGCCACGGGGTTGTGGGAGAGGCACACCGAAGAAATGAGGGTGACTCGAGAAGTTAGCAGAGAGAAAGTTTGGTAGTAATCAATCATAGGCCAGGGCATCCCTTCACAGCTTTCCAGAGACCGGGGGTTGAATCGATTCCAGAAAGTATTATATCGGCTATTGAATTTGTTCCATTATTATTGTTACCGCCCGTCTGTGTATTGGACGATGTAATATATAAATTAAATCGGGATTTGTAGTGGTTTAGACACGACGCAAAAAAACGAATCAAAATGGTCGTATGTAATTGTGGACTGACAATAAATATAATGAAGATACAGTAAAACTTGAAATATCCAGATTATCAACAATTATTGTTATATATTTATTTATTTATTTATTTATATACGACATTTCTGCCATTTACATATATGTGGTATAAAGAGCGCTTAAAAATAAAAATAAAAATATAAAAAATCGAGTTTCATATATTGATATACTCGTTCTATACATATTATTAATTACTTGAAATACATACATATTTTAAAGAAATTATACAATAACAAAATACTCGTACTATACCACTTTCGGACAAAGGGATTTTGAGTATTATTCAATTAAAATCTATAACCTACTTCCACTATCTACTAAAGCAATTAGTAATGAGAAAATGTTTAAAAAGGCTATAAAAAAATGGATAGTGGAGCCAAAAGTAAAATGGATTGTCTCATTCGCCCATACCAATACTGAATCAACTGCTCCACAACTGTACAGCTTATGTTAGGTTTTTGTTATTTTTATTGTGTGTTTTGTAATATAAATAATATAGATGTACATACATACCTTGTTTTTAAAAAGCTGTCTGAATATTTGTTAACTACGTTTGTTTTTTAAGTTAGTCTTCTTTGTTTATTCTCAAATGTAATTTCAAAAAAACTGTTGAGTGTCCTCGGCTCGGGAAACCCCAGTCAGGTCACATTATTTTTATTATTAATTATAGCTTGTAAGCGAAAAATATAAATAAATAAATACAAATTATAAATTACTTTAAATACATGCATATTTCAAATAAATTATACAATAACAAAATACATTAATCAATCAAATTATAACTATTCCAACCCAATCTCCTGAAGTTGATTTGCTCTTTTTGATAAAAATATGTTGGTCAATTTGTTTTTTGAGTTAGGCAGAGATAAATTAAATATTTCAAAATATGATGCATATTCATTCCCGGTATTCTGAAATCTAAAAATAGGTGAGTTATATTGAGCTACCGTTCGACAATGGTAACAATAAAATATTGTAGATGTTCTGCTTAACCTAGGTGGCACATAGAATGTAATCAACTTCAGTAGATCAGGGGTATGAAACATTGGTTTTATTTTTTTATATAAAGTCGTAAGATCTGTCGATGTTCTTCGTTCTGGCAATTGAGTTAATTTAAGACAGTGTAGAATTTTCTTATAATTTAATTGATTACTAGAAAAAACAGCTTAAAATTATTAATTATCTGGCCTCCATATTATCAACGTCGATTTCTAAGAAAGATAGGCTGAAGGTTGGGCTTATCCAGAGACACCAATATTCGTATAATGAGTTGGAAACAAGCTTAAATGCATCTTCTCTTCAAGACCTCTGCGATTTTTTTAAAGCGAGATATATTAAAAACTTCTGTATTTTTTCAAATCTAAAATAGGGCAATAATTACGATGCTACAGTGCTCTTCTCATATTTTAACAGCCAATGAGCTAATACCACAACAATGATGGGCACTATAATATCAATATAATACGACTACTCACTGAACGTTGAAATATTATTATCAGTGTCTAGTATACGAGGTGTGGGTATTATGCTTGACACAAAACCTTATTTTACAATTTATGCTGAACATGTTATCAATAAACCCTTAAAATTCCTTGAATTTATTAACAGAAGCACAATTGACTGAAAAAATATCAAAACACTCAAAACTCTTTTCCGTTTTCTAGTTCGCTGGGCTGGAGGTTGGGCTTATCCAGAGACCAATGAACGTATAATGAGTTAGAAACTAGCCTAAATATATCTCCTCTTCAAGACTGTCGAAATAAATCCGGCCTTCTAATCCTATTTAAAATTCTCAACTCGTTCTTTGATGCGCCAGAACTACTGAGCTTGATAAAATTATCGGGTTGTGGTCCTGTGGCTAGTGTCTCGGACTCACGGACCGAAGGTCCGCGGTTCGAATCCCACTCTACCCCAACTCGATTCCATTTTCTAATAGTGAGTTATTTACAACTCGTTGAAAATGGCCATCAAAATTAAATAGTTGGGTAAATCATAAGAACGCAAATATTTCTTTTTAAAAAAAAAAAAAAAAATATCCTAACTAGAAACCTCAGGCAAAACTTACACTTTTATACCGATAACCATAGAACTAACTATGGTTTTTATTCCCCTATACCCACAATTCTTCAACAAACATACTAGTCTTAATTTCTTTGATAACAAGTTGTCTTCTTTCAAACGATCACTGAATCAAATTCAATTATAAACACCTCTCTCCCGCTTCCACTCCCACCAAGTCTACTTAATATCATTGTGTCTTTCTACTTTCCTTTATAATAATTTTCTATGTTTAAATGTGTCCTTAAAAATGCATATTAGGCGTATATATAAATGAAGAAATTATTGAATGTTAGATTTCATTGCTTTTGAAATAATACAGCGAATGGGGATATGTAACTTTTTTTACAATTTCAAATTAATAAGGGTCTACGAAATACTGTAGAGTAAAACAATTTTTTTGTACCTATCAGTAGCATAAAAATATTTTTAAATGCATAATTTTAAATACGTTTCACGATTCGATTAAATTTTGAAATTTGTTTGCGAACGCTTAATTTTTTTTAAAAAGGCGACACGAACCTTGACGTCATAATTGTTCAGGCCAAACATGTCGCGTTTTCGTTGAGACATTTTTTTACAATTTTTTTAAAAAAATTTTGAATGAAAACATTTCTCCACAGAATACATATTGATTTTGAAAACGCAATCAATTTTTCTAAATCCATTTCAAATATTTTTATCGGTATATATAATAACATCAAAAACTTATTTAAACATGTCTAGCAAAGTTAATTCCGCAATAAAATTTTAATTAAAAACTTATTTTTTTTCACTTTCTGATAAGATATTCGGAATACGGATGACTGGAGTTCGGAGAAACGGTGTTCCATCGTATTTGATTTTTAGCAAAAAAAAATATTTTTAGTAATAATGTTACCTTCTGATAGCATGTGTCTTATCAGTACGTCGCGACGGTTTCATATTTTTGTGCAATTATTGAGATGAAGTTGGGTAATGAGATTTGCATTGTTGTAAAATTAGTGTCACGGCAGAGAGAGAAGTAAGTCTCAAAAACGTTAAGACATAGAAAAGTCGATATATGGGTATGAACAAATATTTAGTAACATTAAATTGTTTAAACGTTTGATCACTAAAATGCGTTAAGTATAAAATAAACATAATATTACGGAATAAACCTTAAACTGTATTTTTTTCAATGTTACTATATCATTGTCGACTGTTTATTTCTTAAAAATAAATAAAACCAATATTTCACGACTACCCTTCCAAAAATCTAACACAGACCTCAAGCATGATAGGCGACACATCAACCACTGCACGACGAAGCGAACTTATAATCTTTATCGGGATATATATGAAAAACTTGTCCAGCAGCTCAAAACTTCAGTAGCTCACTCACAATGCTCAATCACAATAAAAATTAATACTTATGGATTAAATGTTGGTTCAGGATTCCAATCGAAGTAATAAACATCCGTGATTAAACACCATGGCTGGTATTCTGAACTGAATTGCGAGCGGGATGTCGCTCTGTTAGCGTGTACTTAGTCCGTAAATATGAAAATTCAAAATAGCCCCCTAGGGATCGGGTTGTATTTCACACACAGAACTGCATGCTTCATTTGCCCGAACACAATGAAAACATAGGTTTTTTTTAATTGTGTAAAAATAAATTAATTTAATTTAACTTCGTGTGATGAAGCAAATAAAACAAAAAAAGCCCCACGCAATAACGAATTTAAAATTGTTTTTAGAAAAATATTGATTGAGTCGTGAAATAATTGTATGTTTTCCATTTCTATATTCGGCCATTCCGTGAATAAAAATCAATTTAGGAATAGTTTTTAGTAGTGTGACCCAATATTTTCCATCAAAACTTTGATGGTATTTATGATTGATGCGAAAAACCAATTGCCGAAAATAATCGAGTAATTAATAATGTCATTATTATTATAAATATCGACAGATTGGCCATTTCGACACAAGAGAACACGTTAGTGCCGAAATCAAGTGACGGTTGTCAAAAAATTTTCAAACCTCATTTAAAACATCGTTACTCGAAAACTACGCGAAATCACAGAACAAACGTGGGGTTAACAAATTACAAAAGGGAATGAAAATACTTTAAAAAAGGGAATAGGGAAGTCTAGGCATTTACAAGGTTTTATGACCTGTCAATGGCTGGTTTAAGTGGCCACTTTACACACTGTGTAACATTCACCATTTTGCCTAGACTTCCATATTCCCTTCTTTAAAGTATTCTCATTCCCTGTTGTAATTTGTTAATCTCAACGACTCTCGAGGGGGTGAAATCCGATCTTTTGTATACAAACATTTGGACAAACTCAAATATTGTAATAAAACCAACTGGTCCAAGAAGAAGTTTAAAAAAATGGAAAATTGTTTTCAGGCGTTGCCTAGTATGTGAAATAATTCAGTCAAATGAATATCTTCACAACAATAAAGGTTTCAGCTCTTTAACTTCACTAAAATCAACAAATTGAAGAAATGTGAATGTTCAAACATAGGCAAACTGGTGAATGTTACACAGTGTGTAAAGTGGTCACTTAAAGCAGCCATTGACAGGTCATAAGCCCTGTAAATACCTAGACTTCCATATTCCCTTCTTTAAGGTATTCTCATTCCCTGTTGTAATTTGCTAATCTTAACGACTCCCGAGGTGGTGAAATCTGGTCTTTGGTCTACAAACATTTGGACAAACTCAAATATTGTAATACATGGGGTTGATTCGAATACCCCTTAATGTGATGCACCGACATTTTACTCTGGGCGTCACTTGTTCGGCATTACTTTATATAAAAATAACACTTTTATACGTATTAACTTATATATTTTAAAATGAATGAAATATACATGTTTTATATCTTCTTTACTAACTCTGTACAATTAGTGAAAATCTACTTTCCTTTTCTATTTTAATTTCCTTTTTCCCAAAGTAGTTGCACATAACATATGTTTGTTTTTACATAGACTTCATTAATTACAAATTTTTTTTTTTTTGGAAAAAAATAATCGGTTAAAAAAAAGACCTAATAATGTCGCAACTTTGCTAACTAAATTTTCCATGTAAATTGTCTGTCTATTGTTGGTTCTAATACCCGTATGCAGGGACAAACCTTAAGGTGAGGAGAGTACATTCTATTGTCTTCACCTTCGGGTTATTCTCTGCATTTGAAATTAGAATGTACTTTCCTCACCTTAAGTTTTGTCTTTGCATATGGGTATAAGTATTTAACATGTTCGATTTCAGTTTATTGTTCATAATTTATGTAAGCATAATTTTTATGTCATTTTTGTCTTCAAAATGGATAATATCACCTATTTTTTTCATTAAGCGTAAGTAAGTTTGTGTTTGTCCATTTAGTGAACATAGTTAGGTCTTCGCTTATGTCATTGTTAGATAATACGACTGTTTGATTTTTATAGAATGTCGTCGGCATACAGAATCATTTTCCTTTAAATTTGTTCAGTGATAAATCATTAAAATATGCAATAGTGGACAAAAAATAGATGCTTGTGGTACTCCAAAATTTACTGTTTTTTTTAATTTCATTTATATAAATTCAAAATAATGATTTTAACATGACTCAAATTATTATTCGTTTTTTATGTGGTCTGATTGATGCGTAATTTGTACCGTGCGAAAATTTCCAATCCCCAATAAAAAAGTTGATGAGTTTTTAAAACAAAGGGCCGCTTGTAAGTTTAAATTGATAGGCGATTTGATTGTTTCGTCCTGACGACAAGGTTTTCTATAACGAAGGTTGATTAGCGAGCTTACGTATCGATACAACGGTAGATATATTTATAATATATACATAATAACAGGAAATGGGAAGTTTTACACGGACCATAACACGAAACGAAATATCGCTTATAGATCTGTACAGAATTAACGAAAAATCTTGTAATAGATTGAGTTTTTCTATTGACAATTCCTTTTAGAAATGCATTTTAATTATCTTCTTCTTTTTCTTCACCCTTCTGTCCTCCACTGCTGGATATAGGCCTCTTCCATATCCTTTCATTTTTCTCGGTCGGTTGGTACTTGCAGCCAATTTTTATCCCCTACAGCAGCTATGTCGTCGGACCATATTTTTTGAGGTCTTGGTCTGAGGATTGCTGATAATACTAGCTGGTCCAAGAAGAAGTATAAAAATTAAAAAATATTTTCAGGCATTGCCTCGCATGTAGGTAAAATAATTCGGTCAGAATGTCACCCGCATCAATGAAGGTTTTTTTTATTTTTTTTATATTTTTTTATTTAATATTTATATATTTATAAATTTTTTATTTTTTATCTAATAATAACATTGCAAATATATTAAATTTATAAATTGTTTATCACGTATGTCTTGACCATTATTTTAAATTTTGATATGTTTTTTTTCTTCATAAATATTTTTTTTATCAATTTTTTTCCAAAATTCTGTTTTTTTATTGGAGTTTATAATTTTATGAACAAATATCATTGTATTGTAAAATATTCTTTGTTTGTATGTTAATAATTTCATTTCATTTACCATCGACTTTACCCTCGTGTATCTGTTTTTTTTTCAAAATGATTCTAAAGGCTTTACTTTGTAATACAGTTAGTTTATCTATGTTTTCTTTGTTTGATAAAAATAAAATGCTACTACAGTAGTTAACTTGTGGTTCAATAATTGCCTTGTAAATAGTTTTGCAAGAGTCCTTATCAATAAATCTTCTGATCCTTCCCAAAATTGATATTTTTTTTTGCGATCTTATTTATTACCATCTTAGCGTTTTGGTGAAAGTTTTGAATCCAACATTACACCTAAATATTTAATTTCAGCTCTTCAACTTCACAAAGATCAAAAGATGAAAGAATTGAAGAAATATAGATGTTCAAGCATAGGCAGAATGGTGAATGTTACACAGTGTGTAAAGTGGTTACTTTTACCAGCCAATGACAGGACATAAGCCCTGTAAATGCATTGACTTATTTATTGTCTTCTATATAATGGTCTTTATCTTTTCATCTTCATTCCATTTTCCGCACCTAATGGTGCATAGGGCATTGCATTGATACACTAATCGCAGCATATCTTGATATTTTTTGTTAGATGAAGAAAAAATGATCAGGAATACGTTTCACGTGCCAGTGTAGGGACTATGAAATATTCTAGAGTCAAAACAGCGTTTTCAATAAATAATTTACATCAACCATGTCGGGAATCGAACCTGAGATGCATGGCAGGCGAACACGCTGACCACACACCACGAGGCCGACGAGTCATCTATGTTGTAATGTATTAAAATAAATATTTTTAATTTGTGTATTACGGAGCAAGAATCGAACGGTTTTCTGGTCCGTATCGTGCAGCTTAATGTAACAAGTATCTTAATTGGGGTAACCACATTTCTCAAACAATTTTCGGGAACACAAAATGAAAATTAATACCCAATTAATTGACAGCCATACATCATAAATAATGCCTTACCCAAGTAGACATCTTCCACATAATATTACATGTATTGTTTCCCTGTTATTTCTAGGGTAAAGATGCCACCTACGTCACTTTGAACATAAATACAGGGGTATCCAGAAGCGAAATCGAAATAACAAAACATTCACACCAAAATTGCAAAATAAGTTTTAAGTAGTATACGTGTCTAGGTTTTCATATATTTTCAGATTCTTGTGATGTTTTTTTTTATTAAGGAAAAAATATAAATACAGATAAAAGTCGTTTAACGCCGGGGTTCCGTTCCGAGAGACACCGACGTAAAATGAACACAAATAACATGGAAGATATAAGATTAGGTTCCGTGTCAAAATTCTAAGAAAAATCTAACATGTTTATTTAATACAACGTTTACTTTATATTACAAAATTCGTTTACAAAATAAATAATAATCTCTTGATATAAAATTTTTTTTTCAATATAAATACTAACTCACCAGTTCGTCGGTACTAAATTAAATTTTCACATATTTTTTAAAAAGCATCCATTTAAATTTGGTATGATTGTTGCTTCTTTTCTTGCTTCTGCGAGAAAAGGGTGTGTTTATGTGTATTTTTATGAGAGTAAGTGTATAGGTGTGTTTGTGTTTATATGGGAGTAAGTGTCCAGGTGTGTGGAAGTGTGGGCATCATTAAATAGCAAGTGGGATCATATCACAGCCAGAAAGGATCATTCTTAATTTATTTTTAAATAAATTAAGGGGTTAACAAATTACAACAGGGATGGAGAATACCTTAAATAAGGGAATATGGAAGTCAAGGCATTTACGGGGCTTATGACCTGTCATTGGCTGGTTTAAGTGGCCATTTTACACACTGTGTAATATTCACCATTTTGCCTATGTTTGAACATCCATATTTCTTCAATTCTTCCATCTGTTGATTTTAGTGAAGTCAAAGAGCTGAAACCTTTATTGTTGTGAAGAGATTCATTTGACTGAATTATTTCACATACTAGGCAACGCCTGAAAACAATTTTTCAATTTTTAAACTTCTTCTTGGACCAGTTGGACCCCCGAGGGGGTGAAATCCAGTCTTTTGTCTATGAATATTTGGACAAACTCAAATATTGTAATAAATTAAGGGGCGTGTTAAATATATCAATAGATGAAAAAAAAGCATTACAGTTAAAGCAAGAACGATAGAGAAAAGAGTGTTGTGCATAGTTAGTGCTACAGACTGGCAGATGGAACAAATACTTATTTCTTGTCACACGAAAGAAGACATTAAGATTAATAATAGAGAGTAGGTTAAAAGAGTCTATAATATTGATGTTTTTTGTTGATATTTCTTGATAAAACTCCATAGTTAATGATTGTGATAAAATTATAAATAAACTTCATGGTTTAGTTTTACTATTTATTATTTTGACCAACGAGCGCTTTCGCCTAAGTAGGCATCTTCAAGACTGGTAAAACTAAACCAAGAAGTTTCATTGATAAGTTTATTTATAATTTTATCATAATCATTAAAAGAGTCTACTTTATTATTTAATAATTTATATAAATAACATAATTCAGATATAGTGCGTCTATTTTCAAGGGTAACAAATCCATTTTGTTTAGCAGATTGGCTGTAAGTGCAAAACGTTTTATTGTTTTTATAATCTAGGTATTTAAAAAAAAATATTTGAACATTTTCAATCCTTTCTTTGTTAGTTATGTATTGTGGGCTTAGTGGGTAATTAATTATTATATATTATAATGTTACTAAAAATACCGAATAAACGCCGTTCTGTAACACTAAAACTGAGATCAGCCAAAGCTCTGTAAATGCCCTGACTTCACTTTCCAAAATGTTCTTCATCTCTGTTGCCGTACGAAAGCACATAATGGAATCACATTACAAAATACGTACTCGAGTACAAAATAGTAATATCATGTTTTTCGTCCTTTTACAAAAGAGTAGAAAAAGAGATAATATGAATTCCAATAAATATGAGATGAACAGAATTTCCAAGGATTTCAGGATACCGTAGTTTCATCCCTGTTATTTCCTGAAAAGATATTATTATGGTCCTATAGAGACGTCTTCGTAACAAGCTTTTTAGTCGACTTTTTTCTGCTATATCGTATTAACTTTTATCTTCCTCGCGAGCGTTTTAAATCGTGGATCGATACATAAAATGAATTACAATGTAAAAAAAAATAAGGTGATTTCAAATTATAATAAAATGATCAATGTTATTATTTTTCTAAAATGCGATAATCGCAGGCTGATTGACATCTGATTAGAGCATAAAGTATCGGACCATTTTTCTAAGACAGGTATTTTTTCGATATTACGATTTCAAATATCGGGAACCCGGTATTTCGACATTTTCTCGATATTTTTGTTAAATATTAAATAAATACTTCAAAACCGTTATCTTTTTTGCTTCACCGTATTTGGGTTTAATTCGTTATAAAACATAGAAATCCCGGGAATAAAAGAGTTTCGAATTAAACCGACAATAATGATTAAAATTCACTGTTTATTTTTGAGGTCTTCAGCTTCAATTTAAGCTTAAGTAACTAACTAACTAACCATCACGCCATTTCCCCAGAGGGGTAGGCAGAGAGGATAGAACGCCACACCACTCTGTCCTGGCACACTTCCTTTGCTTCCTTCACATTCATACATCTTCTCATGCACGCACGTCGATTATTCCGACTTTTCACATGACCACTTTCAAGAATTTGTTGTACTTGATCATGCCATGTCTTTCTCGGCCTTCCTCGACTTCTACAACCAGACACATTCGCATCATAAATCTTTTTAGCCGTTCTTTCATCATTCATTCGCTCCACATGACCGAACCATCGCAAAAGACCTTTCTTAAGTAGGTTCTAATTATTCTTATTTTTAGTGGTCGGGGTCAGTGCTTTGCAAACTCCTGACGCCACTGCAACCTGTGAAGATCTATTGTTACGTTTTCCCGTGAATAGTTCTTGCTCTCCAAGCCCAGGTCTATAAAGAACCTGGCTACTATGAGGAAGGCGAGAGTTTACATTTCGCTTAATCTCCCCCTCCAAGCCCAGATCCGTAAAGTATCGAGCTATTAGGTAGGGGGCGAGCTCTTTAACATCCTCAGGTTTAACCAGTGGTCCCCCATAGATGACGCTCCTTTTGTGATATAAAGCATCACATTCACATAGAACACGTATAGGTGTTTCCTCATCTGCGCTGCAGAACCTACATCTAGAAGTTTGGGAAAGGTTCATTCTACCGCGGTGTTTGTTCAATCTGCAGTGCCCTGGGCAAGCTCTAGTGATAACCCTCACTTGATGAGGCCGAGCCTTATTAGGTCAAAAGCAAAACTTTGCGACTGCCTATTTATTAGGCTTAAGTAGATTAAATGTATTTTAAACGCAGTAACATATTTAACCTAACAAATAGATATATTTCTTAAAACAAAAAACGCTACGTTTTTTGACAAATTCAACATAATTTACAAACGCTTTCTTCACCTGTACATATCGAGACGGTATACTCAACTTTTCTAGCGACAATCTTCCTCGGTATGCTCTCCCAACCTGTCGATACGTGTTTTCATTACGTCCCCTCAGACGTCTTTTGATCCAATTCAACAACAGTGGCGCTGAAATTTTACTCCGCGTTAAATGCTAAATAAATTTAAGAATTTCTCTTTCGTATATTATTTATGGTTTTTTGATAAAAATCAGCCACTTAAAAAACTATTTAAAATTTAAATAAATCGTAATTAAACCAAAAAGTGCAGGTTTATATATAATTTTTATACGACATATGAATGATTAACTTTTCGTCCATCTCTATCTACTTTGGTATTACAAAGCCGGCTCTATAGATACATCGATACGTGCATTTAGGATGATACAAAAAACCATAAAATTTATATTTATTTTTGATAGTGGCAACATTTTCTTCCAAATCTCAAAGGGATTTAACTGTCGAAATTCATCAACATATGAAAATGGACCTATCCCTCTTTCGTATTTTAAATAGGCTTTTTTGAAAAAAAATCTATCTCTAAACGATTTAAAAAAATCGTAATAAAAGAAAATGTGCTATGTAAAACCAAGTTATAGTCACTTTAAATGCTTAGAAATGTATGCCGTAGAGTACCTGAGTCCTCGATACATATCGATTTACTTCCCTCAAAACTTGAAGATACAGGGTCGGTAGCGTATCTTCGTGATTGCTCGAGAGAATTTATCTCTAACTTTATTGTCATAATAAAGGTATGTCACTTTCGTGCGTCGATATATGTACCGTGGTGTACGCATCCTCTTGATACATATCGATGAACCTACCCAAAATTTGAAGGTACAGGGCAGTATATCTTTATATGCATCACATTTTGATATATTTCGTTTATCTCTGCCTAACTTAAAAAATAAAGTGACCAACATATTTTTATCAAAAAGAGCAAATCATCTTCAGAAGATTGGGTTGGAATAGTTATAATTTGATTGATTAATGTATTTTGTTATTGTATAATTTCTTTTAAATATATATGTATTTCAAGTAATTAATACTGTGTACAGTACGAGTATATTAATATTTAATACTCGATTTTTTTTTTAATATTTTTATTTTTAAGCACTCTTTATACCACATATATGTAAATGGCAGAAATTCCGTATATACTATATATAAATAAATAAATAAATAACTGCTCGGGAGAATTTATCCTCAACTGTACCGTCATGGTTAAGATAAAACTTCAGCATCTTCTGATTGAAAATAAAACTAAGAAGTCGGATTTGAAAGTTGCGTCGAAAAGTTCGAAAGATGTGTTGACCTTTTTTACTTGATACTCATTTTATTATTTTATGTATGGAATCACATTTCGATTGCTACAAACAATAAAAAATAAGTTGTGTGGCCTAAAGGGCGATATTGAAACCGTTTATACCATGATTGGTAGAGTTTCTTATACAATATTGTATTAAACATTGTCCTTATTGCTGTTTTTGCTGTAGACGGGAAGCGATCTAAAAACTATCCAATTGGTATAAAGTTGCCGCGTTTGCTTGATACTCGTAACTTGTAAAAACGTTAGATTCACCGTGCGTACTAAAGAGCTTGCGATTGCCGTCCATCGTCATAATATGTCATTCTCGAATATATTGCTGTTTTCATGAGTTTATTGGAAAACTTTTTTTTTCATTATAAGTTTTTTAATTGGTTTATATTTAAAAGTATAATAGTAAATATCTGTACCTCAGCGGCAGACGGATGCAAATCCAGAATTCGATAAAATGACATATTGATTTTCGTATCCAGTTTATGATCATGTCCATTGATCTTAAAGAAAATGTAAGTCTTACAATGAAAAAACCAATGTATTAAAATACTAAAAATACAAATAAATGTTCTGAGTTATTAAACATCACTTAGAGGAAGAAGAATCTTTAGGTCATTGTTGAACAGTTGACGTTTGGATTTGCATCCGTCTGCCTCTGAAGTACAGATATAATAATGATAAAAATAATAACATTAAATAATTTGAATGGGGTTGTGGTCCCGTGGCTAGTGTCTCAGACTCACGGATCAAAGGTCCGTGGTTCGAATCCCACTCTACCCCAACTTGATTTCCATTTTCCAATAGTGAGTTATTTACAACTTGTTGAAAATGGCCCTCAAAATGAAATATTTGCGTTAATTATAAGAACGAAAATATTTATTTAAAAAAAATAAAAATATAATAATAAATATTTCAATTTTATTGAAAATTATTTATTTATTTATTTCACGGTTTAAAAATGATCAGAGGCTCTTTGTTTCAGGTCCCGACTAGCTAGGAAGTTGTTGTTTCATTAAATGATGCTAAAAAATTCAATAATTAATAATTATATAAATTAAAAATAAATATTCGAGGCATATTCAAAAAGTAAGAGTACTCAATTTTTGTATTTAAAAAAATTACAGTACATTGTTTGTACAAACATATATTACTTATTTTCCCACGTAGTCACTTTTCCGTTCTATACAGATTATAAGTCGTTGCACAAGCTTTTTGATGCTCTCCTCATAGAACTCTCCCGCCATCTCCTTCGTCCACGCAAAACCTCTTGTTTCACCTCCAAAACATTCCAAGTTGTGTGAAGAATTTACTAATCTGCATATAGGGGCATTAAAACAATAGCTACTCTTAGAAGAATTTATAAATAGCAGATTTGATTAATGGAGACATGTTGAGGAACATGAAAAGAAATTGATTGCAACAGAGATGGGACATCACTTAGAGTGGTCGGCAAACTCATTTGTTAGAAGAGCCAAAGATGAGCAGTACAACAATTAAGAATTCTTTTTAGAGCCAAATTCATTGTTGTTTTTAAACATTTCCTCTTAAAAGCCAGCCAACCTTAGCATGTAGCAGAATATTTGCGTATTAACCGCATTTGAGCCGCATGGACACTATATGAGTTAGAGAAGAAAGAGGAATTGTGGATGGGTTTTAAGAGAGTGCCTTGAGAGTTAGAACGAAGAGGTAAACCATGAACTGATAAGCGTTGAAATTTTTCCGCTGTCTAAATTTGAGCCATTTCAGTTGCCTACGGTAACCAGAAATGTGGTCATATTTCCTAAGACCAAAAATGTATCTTATGCATGTATTCTGAAGTCATTCAAGGTTATCGAGTCGTTCACAGCTTACACCAGTCATGGAAACATCAGCGTAATCTAGAATGGGCGGTAGTAATGCTTGTACAAGGGTGCATTTAGTATTAATGTTCCATTCCATAAGGTAATTTATAAACAAAAACGTTTATTTCTAGTTTAATATTTCTCTGGCTTTTTAATCCATATTTTCTATTGACTATGTTCTGTAACTTGAATTATAAAAATAAAACTATTTTTTTATAGGTCGGTTGGAAGAAATTGCCGTTTGGCAAAAAACCCGCCAATTTACAAATAACATTATGTACAAAAAGTTAAACAAATAAAAATTTATATATAATGAAGCAGAACTTAAGGAAAAACAAGAAATTTTGGGGTTTTCGATTTGTGGCTCCTTTGAATCTAAGCAGCGATATATACCGTAAAAACAAACACGTCATCATTCTTCTCTTTTTTATACTTTCATAATTAACCTTACATATAATTGCTTTCTAAAATGGAAACTTCACTAGTCCATTAGAATTAAGTCTAATTGTGTAAAATATTAAACTTTGTAACTGTACTGTATGTTTCCTGAACACGATCACAATACTAGAGAAAAGAACAAAATTAGACTTCCATTTAGGAAAAAGGCAAAGTCACAAAATTCAATTTTATTTAAAGCAATTAAAAAGTATTACGAAATGGAAAAAAATATTTAAAAAATTAAAAATAATGGTCTAGACATATGTGATAAACAATTTATAAATTAAATATATTTGCAATGTTATTATTAGAACACACATAACAATATGTACGATATGTGTGCCCTACTTTAAGATTTAAATAAAGAAAATAAAAAAAATCAGATATTTTTCTTCCGAATAACCGTTCATTATTAAAATTTCACATTTCCTTCCCAAAAATACTATCCAATTCCCCTATTATTATTTCAATTCTGAAAATTCTCTTAGGTGGATATTAACTGTTTGTCTATTTAGACAAACTCAAAATATTGTTAAAAATAATTGTATTAATTGTTTTCTTTCTTCATTTCTTTTCTATTCTTCTAACTTCGGATTAATATAATTAATTATTTTCTCACGAAAACAAAAGAACTACCGGGAGCACAGAATGAGCGAAGCGGTACAGTAGCATGTCCGCGCTGTCTTTTGTCCCGCAAGTTGGCGAGTTTGGCCGGCGCGTGGCGCTAATGGTCATTAATCACAATGGCCGTCGAGACAATGGCGGCTGCTTCCGGGGCGAGTCTTATCGGAAAATTTGGCGGGAAATGCGAAGACGAATGCGTCCCCGCCCGCTAAAATTGCCCGAAAATGATGTTTTCATGTCAAAGAATTAATTGTAACAGTAGAAAAATTAGCTACTTGCGTTTAAAGAATATATAGGGGCAAATGGTGTACCCTTAAACAATTTTTTTTCTCGTATATTGACGAAAATACATACATTTTTTTTTTCTGTTTAAGATTTAAAATGTTATCGTATATTGCTCAACAATTTTGTTCTGATGAAGTACTAAAAATGTCATTAATTTAATTGATTTTTTTAGCGATTTTCACAAAAGGTTTGTTTTTGTCCACAAGTATACACATATGATTGTACTTGTGGACACGTGGATATAAAAATAGACTTTGAATAAGAGAAAACAATGTTTTGTTTTTTTTTTAATCAACAAAAGGACGAATCGTACATTGTCATGAAATAACACAAATACGAAAAAAAGTATGGGTAGGTAGGTAAATAAAAAAAATCAAAACACGTAAACGATTTACATAGAATTTTCGTTTTCGACGAAGGATTTTTTTTTGTTTTATGAATAAATTTCATAAAAAGTACATGTTTTTAAAAAATTCTATACATATTAACTTTTACACATCTAGTAAATGTCATCACTGTAAATCTCCAAAAAAAGAGACTAACTCTTGTGCTTGGAGAGTGACTTGCACTGTTGTAGTTGTTTATTTATAAGAGTTTCTATAATTTTAAATACGAGTACATAAGAAAAAAAAACATAGGATATATAAAGAAAATTCATAAAACAATAATTCATTCATACTAATTAAAATTTAATGTAGATTTTACACGTGTTTAAAAAAAAACTTTAAATTTATTTATTGATTTATTATTTTTAATAGTTTTTAGTTCATTGGGAAGATTATTATAATTTTTACACCAATAAAGACAAAGCTTTTTTGACCATAACTTGTGTGGAATTTGGGAATTTTAATATTATGTTGGTATTTGAGTGACTTATTCAAATCATATTCTTTTATTTTTTCTTCTTTATAAATTTGTATAATAGTATTTATTTAATAAAGATTGTCTACTGTATGAACCTTAAATATTTTATATAAACTTTCCGTATTGAATGTTAAGGGTTTCTTTAGAATTACTTAAAATAATTAATCTTTGTACTATTTTAAGAGGGTTTAATAAATTGGCATATGAACAACCCCACCCTTCAATACCATATTGTAACAAAGATTGTACAATTGAGTAATAAGCTATTTTAAAATGATTGATTTTTTTAATATTCCTTAAACTAATAAATATGTATGTACATTTTCAAATCCGTTTAACTTGTTCACTAATATGGTCTTTCCATTTGAAGTTTTGGTCTATGTATACACCAAGATATTTAATTTTATCTCTTGTATCAAGTACTGAACATGTAAGATCATATAATTCATAAAATTCTTTGAAATCAAATGAATTGTATTCTATGAAATAAAAAGGATGATATTGTTATTTCCTACCATAATCGTAACCTGAAAGAACTCGAAAACATAATGGAGGCAGATTTCAATAGTCTAGCGGACTGGATGAGATGAAATAAATTAAGTCTAAATGTTAAAAAACCGTCTATATGATTTTCGGGAACAAACAGGACTTAAATATTAATATTTCTCTAGGAAATGGCTATGTTGAAAATACCAATGTTACCAAATACTTGGAACTAATCATTGACTCCAATCTTTAATGGAGCTACAAAAATAGCATCTGTAGCTATCAAAAATAGCACCCGTAGCTGGCGTATTGCATAGACTTCATACATTCCCACTTATCCTATCTATCATGTCTATGGGGTTTCCATAGCAAAAATCAGATCTCGGATATACAAGTTTTACAGAACAGAGCTCTAAAAAACATTCTTGGAATGAAATAGGATTCCCATGTAAAGGATGTCTACCGACAGACAAAAATACTTCCTTTCAAGGTGATGCTGCATGACATAACTAATAATATTTTGAATATCATAAACTTTTCTGCTCACATAAATTTAAAATACATATTTGATCATGATATTCACAACCACCATACGCGTAACTCGAGGAATCTTCATGTATCCGAGTTTCGCTCAACGAAGTTCGGCAAAAGGTCTCTGGAAAATACTGGCCATTCCGACTTTAATTAATTGCCCGGTGAGCTAAAACACGAAAAATCGAATAGCAAATCCAAAAGAACCGCCATTAAAAAATATTACTTTAATCTTTTTGATAGTGATAGTTATTACTGTAATTTATATGAATGGTGTGAAGTACTACTGTGTTTTATGTTTCTTTCAACTATGTATTTACGATATTATGTATGGTCACAAAATGGTGGTTCTTTTTATGTACAGTCCCAAACGAGTTTTTTTTATAACTTCTGGTAGTATAATATCTACAATTTGTATTGTATGTTTAATTAAAAAATTAAAAAATGAAAAATTGTATAATAATAAAAAGTGTTATATTACGTACAAGAATGATACAAGCAGCATCCCTTGGGGTTCTAACTTTCGTCGCAACTTCGTTGTTTTCCCAATTGATACCGACTCTATTTACCAACTGATTTGGTTGACAGCAGTTGTCAAATGTTGATACCGATTTCTCCATTTCCCAGTACTTCAATTTCTGCTTGTTTCCTCCTGTTTATGCTGACGGAACCCGGATTTACATCACTACGAGAAAGACATTGTATATTTACAAACACGGGTATCGATTTACATACATAATATGTAATACACTTGTATCTTATTTACATTATATTAAGGGAGGAAAGCACATTGTTAGTACGTACAGAAACAATATATTTACAATTACAATTTCTATACAACAACAACAACAACAAACCATCACGCCGTTTCCCCGTAGGGGTAGGCAGAGAGGATAGAACGCCATAATACTCTATCTTGGCATACAGACCTCGCTTCCTCTACATTCATACATCTTCTCGTGCATGCACGCCGATTATTCCTACTTTTGACATGTCCATCTTCAAGTATTTGATGGACTTGATCGTGCCATTTCTTTCTCGGTCTTCCTCGTTTTCTGCATCCATCAACATTTGCATCGTATATATTTTTAGCCGTTCTTTCGCTGTCCATTCGCTCTACATGTCCAAACCAACGCAGCACCCCTTTCTTGATTCTGTCAATAATGCCTTACACACTTCACGGATCTCGACATTTGTGCACCTATCATACATCGTTTTACCACACATTCGCCTGAGGGATCGCATTTCGACAGCATTCAACCTACTTTCATCATTATTTTTCCAATTCCATACTTCGCTCACATACGTTAGAGTTGGAACTAGAACTCCGTTGTGAACTGCTAGTTTAGCCTCCTGCGGTAAACATTTGTTTACCAAAGTAAATTTTAGTGCACCGTTCACCCTGTTCCCGGCACTCACCCTCCTTTCAATATCTTTCTCGGCCTTTCCGTCCCTAGTAAACATACTTCCCGGGTACACAAATTCTTCTACCTGATTCAGAATATCTCCGTTCACGCTGATCTCACATTTAGTTATATTTTCATCCCTTTCAAAAACCATCACTTTCGATTTATCAACATTCATAAGCAAATCGCTTTTCTTGCATACATCGTAGACTTTTGATACCAAGAATTGAAGGTCTTCTTTGCTGCTAGCAAGAAGCACGGCATCATCCGCATACAGAAGACAGTTAACAGTTATACCACTCATTTTGCTCCCATTCTTAAATCTTTCAGTTCTAATTTAATTTTATAAAAAAATTAATTTAATAAAAAAATTAATTTAATAAAAACTAATTTAATTACAAAACTCAAAATATTTTGAGTTTTTTTTTTAAGAAATATTTGCGGTCTTATAATTTATGAAATATACAAAGGTTTCAGCTCTTTCTTTGTTCATATTTTTCGCTTACAAACTATATAATACATAACTATAATAAAAATAATGTGACCTCACTAGAGTTTCCCGTACCGAGGACACTTAACAATATACTTTTTTGAAATTACATTTGAGAATAAACAAAGACTAACTTTAAAAACAAACATAATTAACAAATATTCAGACAGTTTTAAAAACAAGTTATTTATGTACTGTATAATTAATTTATTTACATCATTATTATTTATATTACGAAACACACAATGAAAATTACAAAAACCTAACATAAGCTGTACACTTATGGAGCAGTTGATTCAATATTGGTATGGGCGAATGAGACAATCCATTTTACTTCTACCTAGCTCCACTTTCTTTTTTATATAGCCTTTTTAAACATTTTCTCGTTACTAATTGTTTTAATAGATAGTGGTAGTTTTAACTTCACTAAAATCAACAAACGGAAGAAATGAAGAAATACGGATGTTCAAACATAGGCAAAATTGTGAATGTTACAGTGTGTAAAGTGGCCACTTAACCAGCTATTGACTGGTCACAAGCGATGTCTCGGGACATTTTTTTGTCCTACAAATTGCTGTTCATTCGTGGACAATGGTCGAGTCTTGAGACAAAAAAATCATGTATTGTCTACGTGTGCGGCCTTTCAGTATACAAAATTTGAAGAAATGAAGCTGACAATATTTTCGCCTTCGATTGCGAGCATGTAAGCATTGCCATGGAATAGTCGGTTGATTGTGTGTTGGAAGGCAAACAGCAGAGTAAATATTCAAGGTATTCTGCGGAATTTACCGTCCGGTTACGGAAATGCGAGCTAACACGATGCAGTCATTTTCCCATTAACATTCTTGCAGTTTCAATTCCAAAGGAAACTTTTTGAAACGTTCTAAATTGTAATTACAACAGAAATTCGAAACGGTTTGAAACTAGTTAATTATTCTTTTAATGGTTGTAACAGACGCCGCGGTATAAAAATACGGTGTTTGAGTTTTGAACAAGTTTTGAACAAGTTTTGAACAAGTTTTGAGCTTATGTATTGATGAAACCAGCATAATTTATTTGTGGTGCTTAGAACAATGTAATAGTGTTTTAATTGCGGTGTATTTCATTCATTTTTGTAACATAAAATTAAGTCAGATTTTTTAAATAAAATAAAGATTCTCATGTGTTTATAAATTTGTATAAACCACTTTAATTTAGAGTTATACTTCGACCGGATTAGAGGTTACTACCGCATTGTCAGGAATAAAACTTCAATTCAATTAAAATTGAATTTAAACTTTATTAAAAAGTTTAATTCCTGACGAAGAGGTAGTAACCTCAAAACCGGTCGAAGTATAACTCTAAATTAAAGTGTTTTTTAGAAATTTTAAACATCATCATCATCATCATCGTTCTCTTTCCGCCCCTAATGGTGCATAGGGCACTGCATTGGCACACCAATCGCAGCGTATCTTGATCGTTTTTGTTACATGAAGGTTAGATGATCAGTCTTACGCTTCAGGTACCAGTCCAGGGACTATGAAATATTCTTGTGTGAAAACACCCATTCAAATAAATATTTCACATCAACCATGTCGGGAATTGAACCCGAGACCTCTTGCATGGCAGACTAACGCGCTGACCATTACACCACGAGGCCGACAATTTATAAACATATAAGTGTAAATGCCTCTGCCCTCCCTTAGTATGAGGCTCTCAGATTAGATCTGAGAAATTAGCAATTTTCTTTCACGTGTTTTATTTTTGTCAATTAACATTTTAACTATCGAGATGGGGTCCCACAAAAAAAGTGACCAATAATAATTAAGGTTCCATGGACAAAAAATGGAAACTGCTGTTCTAAAGCATCGATATTATGTTTATCAAATAATCGAGTTATGGTTACTTCCAGATACTTCTTCTTCGGGATACTTCTCGGACTCACAGATCAAAGGTCCGTGATTCGAATCCCACTCTAACCCAACTTGATTCCCATTTTCTAATAGTGAGTTATTTACAAGTCGTTGAAAACGGCCCTCAAAATTAAATATTTGGGTCAATCATAAAAACGCACATATATCTTTTTTTTTTTAAATAAAATTACAAATTTAAAAGTTTCAATTAACTTTATTTATCTTTGGTATCACTATGTAAAGCGCCCTTGAGGTATTATATTACGAAAATGGCGCTATATAAGTTTTCTATAATAACATGACTTTTGGGTTTGAACCGTCAGTAGGGTCGCAGTGAGTCACATCTTGCTGGAGGAAGTGATTCTATAAAATGCTGCGGACGTCCAGTTGCATTCCACCGGCATCACTACTGACTAGTCCAACTCCTTAGCGTCCACGTCGCGAACCCCGGGCAATTGGATCACGCTTATAGCGGTGTGATCTCAGCAGATAACGAGAGGATGAAAGGCGAGTTTCTGGCGCCTCCAAACCAGAACCAACCAGCTAAGCGAAGGTAACCCCGACATAAAAATCCACCAGAGAAGGCAATGGGAAACCAATCTGGTCATTTTTTCCAGGAATCACTATGGCGTGGACATCCAACAAGCAGTTGTCTTGGCCTCGGAGTAGCGCAGGACCGAGACGTTTTCACTGTAGTGATCGCCAACGTCGGGGGACCGGATAAGATATGACTTTTAAGTATATTTTTTAATAGAAACAAAAGACTGAGAAAATTATTCCACATATTGAACACATATTTCCACATATTCCACAACATGAACATAAAAATAAACAACGAAACTCTTAAAGAACTAGAACATGTGACTTACCTAGGACTCACAATGGACAGACAATTAAAATGGACAAAACACATAGACGGACTCACTAAAGTAATGGCATCACTACATAGCCTCTTCTACAAAATTAAAGATTTTATATCAAGAAAGGAAAAAATTATGATGTACGAAGCCTATGTCAAAAGTAAATTGAGTTACATGATCGCCTTCTGGGGAACTGGTAACAAGACAGACATAACAAGAATACAAAGACAACAAAATAAAATTCTTAAACTTACATACAACCTACCCTACCTGACCTCTACGACTGAACTGTACAAAAAAACACACCAGTTTGACATAAACTACTTGACTAAAATTGAGACCTTAAAAATTGTGCACAAAATAACACTGGGAAACATACAAGACGACGACATAATATTAGTCAAAAATGCTGACATACATAAATATAACACCAGACAACAACAACACTATCATATTGAAAAAGCAAAGACAAACACAGGACAGTCAAAAATACTACATAATGGACTTAAACACTACAACGACCTACCTCACTACTTGAAAACTTTTAATGGAGACAAATTTAAAATCAATCTGAAAAAGCACATGATGACTGAACTAACTAGACTAGACGAGACATAAAATGACTAGACAATATTAAATTTCTAATGTAACCCTAACGGGTTTTTTAAAATTGTAAGTAAATAAAAAAAAATAAAAAAAAGCTTAGAGCTATCTTATCGACGGATCAATTGAAGACAGTTTATTATGCTCTAGTACAGTCAATCATTCAATATGCAATAGTTGGATGGGGGGGGGGGCTTATAACGCTCATCTTAGACCCTAAAAAGTTCTACAGAAAAAATCATTAAAATAATACTATATAAACCATCCTTGTTCTCAACTACCGAACTGTTCAAAGAATTTCATGTTTTAAGAGTGGAGGATATCTACGGAGAGTGCTGTATGCTCCAGGTGCATAAGGAGAGCCTCCCATCGGACCGTATTACGGGAAGGTTGAGAACAGGATGCCTCGCTCTACAGAGAATTAAAACTACCACGGCCAAACATCATTATACTTACATAGGACGGAAGCTTTTCAATCAATTACCACAAAATCTACGTCAAGAAATAAATTACGGAAAATTTAAGCATGAATTTAAAAAAAGCTTCTTGACATAATTAACGTTAACTGCATTTTGAAAATAAAGATGTTTGTTTAATATGTGCTTGTGTTTATAAATTTATAAATTTTGTGTTTTTATTAAAAAAATTTTAGTGTTATATTTTCTCAATTTTTTAAAGTGTTTAATTTTTTATTTATTTTATTATTTTGTTCTGCATTTTTTGTTTCTTTTTTATGTTATTTTGTAAACTTGCCAAACACAAGAGCCAGACTCTTTTTGGGCAAGTTCAACCTTAAGTGTTCCATTTTTTTACTGAATGTATTTTTTATTTATGCTAGTAAAGGTTTTTATCAAAAAAAAAAAAAAATTTGGTTTTTTCAATTGCATTTTTTTATCGCGTGATTTTGAAAAAAGTGTTTTAAACTTTATAAATCGTATTATTTCCGTACTTTTCGATTCGTGGCCACAGTCTTAAGAACTTCTCAGATTTTTAACCTCACAAAAATCAACACATGGAAGAATTGAAGAAAGATGAGCAGAATTTATCTACACCGATATGGCCGGAATGTTGTTAAGTAATCGCTAGAAAAAACATACCTGTATTCAAGTTGTGGATAAAATAAATATGTTGAGAGTAGGATGTTGAAATTGTTTGGTGAAGTAGAACGCTTTTGATGAAATCAAAGATAATTTCTTATCAAAATAGGGTAGTTTTGAATAAACAACCACAAGAAGTAAGGGGATTTACGGAGTAATATTTTGCTGGAGCATATAATAGAATACATAGGCACATTTGCCGCAAACAAAGGGTCGGACTGAGACAAAACAATTCCAATAACATAAAATTTTTAAGTACATTAACGGACTGCAAAGTCATAATAATTGCATGGGAGTTTTGCAACCCGACTTTGGTCCTTCGAACCGGATTTTAAAATTGGTCATTCGAGTCGGATTTCAACATTGATCAATGGTATGTTAAAGATTAATCAAAATAAATATTGCTAACACGTTATCTAGTGATGCATTGTAACGTGTCACATTGTCTGATCTAAAGCTTCTAATTTCGGAGAAATCAATCAACCAACCTTTAAAATTGTCTCGAAGTAGAAAATATTTGACGAAACAAAATAAAACTGCTTGGAAGTCAAAACGGGTGTGTTTTTTTCGTGACCCCGTGTAAATTGGATTTTCTTCGACGTTTTTGTGACAATTGCAGGAGTCATCTTCAGGGTAACTGTTGACTTGAAGATGGCTCCTGCAATGGTAGCTGAAACGTTAGAACGAATCCAATTCACACAGGATCACCCAAAAAGATACATATTGTGACGAATAAATCTATTTATTTATTTAACTTTTTGTACATAATATTATTTATACATTAGCGGGCTTATTGGCAAATGGCAATTTCTTCCAACCAACCAATAAAATAAAAGTTTTATTTTTATAATATTTCAAAGCTAAATATATATATATATATATAAATAGAAATAAACGTAATAAATTACCTTAAATAAAAACTATTACTCAATGGGAAAAAGGAAAAAAGAGGAAAGAGGAAAGAGGAAAGGAGGAGAGATTAAGGAAGAGAAAGGAGATGTTTCTTCAGACGTGATTTAAACAGAGATAATGTAGTAACATCTCTGATGGTGGATGGGAGATGATTCCACAGTCGAGCCGCATGGACACTATATGAGTTAGAGAAGAAAGAAGAATTGTGGATGGGTTACAAATGAGAAGGTTCTCCAAAGAATCGAAGGTGGAAGGCATCTGCTCAGGACCTTGTCCGAAAAGCGAGCGAGATGGATCAGCCATGTAATACGTCAAGAAGGCCTCCTGAATGTCATAATGGAGGGGATGACCGAGGGGACAAATTCTAGGGGACGCCCACGCCGAGAGTACCCGGAGGACCTATTAGAGGACGTGCGCTGCTCATCATATGTTGACTTTAAAAGAGCCGCACAAGACAGGGAGGAATGGAGGAGAAGAATAAAAGAAATTGCTGCCAGCCAATCCCAGGATTGAGACCAGAGAAGAAGATTAAGAGTTAAGAATTAGAACGATCAAGATGTTTGGAAAGATAGTGAAAAGTAAGCAAAAATTTAAAGTTCAATTGAATCTAATTTGGTTCTTTGTTAGTACATTATAAGTTTGATATAAAATAACTTCATTATAAGATATTCTGTTAATAATAAAGCAGAGATTATCAAAGGTTTGAATTGACTTTTGGGCACTCGTAACACTGGACACATGAAACTCTAGGTGACAGGCCTGCCAACACAGAGACGCATCACGGCGCTAACGACCGGAAACTTAAACCAGACACTTTCCGACCACTATTGATTCCGGTTGTCTTCAAAACGACGTTATTACTCACTTATAATATTTAACATTAAATTATTACAATTCCACAGCCAATTTTAAATGATATTGGTCGGAATTAATTCATCGTATTTTTATTAAATTATAGTCGAGTAAGTACAAGCGATCTTGAAACAAAACATTGGGAAAATAATAATTCTATACAATTACAACCACACAAAACAGATTCGTACCGGATTCGTCCCTGTCGGAGGTGGTTTGGAAGAGCCTTTAGGTAGACGAGTCTTGACCGCAGTAAGATGCAGGATCCGGGATTTGAATAAAGGACTTGACAAGGAGTGAAATATCCTGATATATTGGTAGGGAGGGGATGATGAAAAGTCATTTATTATGAAAAGAGGAGAATGGGGGAGACGGCAGGTGAATGAGAAACACATTTAACAATTTGAAATAATAAATCTCGTTTTGATTGTCTATCATCCAGTTTATATTGTGTCTGGTCAAAAGAAGAATATATTTTATTTTTTAATAAAATATTTACACGTAAGACGTAAGAAAATATGAGGTGACTGAGAATTTCAATGAATAGGTATTTGAACACTTTTTACATGTTACTCTGTCGGAAATGCCTTCTTCGATACTATGCGAAAAAGTCAACTGAACGTCGGACTGATTACGCCTAGCTAAAATCAACGATTTGCTGTCGCGATTTCCGCACCCCAAAACTGGACTAATTTGGTTGCTTTTTAAGAAAGAGTTTAAGAATTAAATTTTCAATATCGGTATCTTTTGCATATTTAAAAAATAGTAATCATATTTGTACACCGTACGTTAAAAGACGGCAGATAAAACTTGGCGTCTGTTTTTCTTCTTCCTAACTTAATAAGCCACTAGGTTATTTTATTTTTTTGCATAGAAATTACATCGTATTCAATTATTTCAATATTCCGACTCGTAGATTGAGAAACAATGAAGTACTGTTCATCGATCAGCATAGAACAAACTATGGCCTAAATTCTCCAATGACCCGTCTTTGTCGTATTGTTAACTCAAGACAAGAACTGGACTTTTTTGGTTCAAGTTTACAACGATTTAAACGAGCACTGAATAAATAGTCCAGATCTTGTCACGATGTCCCTTATGTTTGTCAATGCTTCTTTCTTTTTTTAAAAAATGTTTTAAAGTATTTTTTTATTGTAATATTTAAACCTTATAAATTTTATACATGGACAATGTCCGTTAATAAATAAATAAATAAATAAACATCGTTTTGGGTGAATAAAATAACTTTAACCTTATTAAAAATTCTAGGAGCCATAAAGCTAAAAGATTTTTGTCCGAAAGAAGTTTTCGTCCGCGGTACAATGTGTTTCTGTGACGTCACACTACGAGTTGATATATTGTGTGCTGTTAAGACGTGGTCAATTTTATTATTGTGATGATTTATTATTATTGTTTTAGCATACAATAAGGAACTTCAGCCCTACGGGAAATTGGATACAAAAAATGTTTTCTTACGCGGGGTAAAAATTAGAGCATTAAATTGTACCCCAAAGTTTCTTGAAAATGTACAGAAAAAATAATAAAAAATATTTTGATAAAACCGCACTACTTTAAATGACGTCACTGGTTCATGTGAATCAACCTATGATCTGAGAGCTATGGAAGATTTCCGGTCTGCTTGTCGCTTTTGGACCAATAGGAAGAACTGAATGAGAATAAGCGGAAATGAACCTTTGACTATACACGCGGAGTTATTTCAGAAATACAAAACTTTGAAAAATCGTAGCGCCGATAATACGATATATAAAAATTAAAAAAAAAAAATTGACTTAGTTTAATAGTCTATTAACAAATAAAAAAAATTAAAAAAACTACTGAACTTCCTCATTGTCTAACGTCCAAAACATTAAATTTCTTGAAGAGTTGCTCTGAAGGATAGCGATACGGTTTTTTATGTATTACTCTAAGAACAGACTTTTGACACTTAATGAGAGGGTCGAGACAAGAGAATGATGCACCTCCCCATCCTAAGATACCGTACGACAATACACTTTGTACAATTTACATTACGTTACATATGCTATATATTAGAGACCATGGCTCTCATCCAAAGAAATGTAGAAAAGCTCAAGCATTTGAGTTTTTCTACATTTCTGTATACATACATATGTGTGCATACACAGCGATCCATGGAAAGATCCATGCTTGGTATAAGCCTAAGAACCAGAATAAAGGGTATTATGGATCGCGTAGCAGGACTGAAGTGGCCATAGGCGGGACATGTTGCGAGACAAGACCCCACGAGATGGACCCCAAAAATTGTAAGATGGAGACCTTGGGAGAATAAGCGAGGCGTCGTAAGACCTCAAAAAAGATGGTCCGACGACATGGCTGCTGTAGGGGGTAAACAATGTCTGCAAGCTGCAACCGACCGAGAAAAATGGAAGGATATGAAAGAGGCCTATATCGAGCAGTGGAGGACAGAAGGCTGAAGAAGCAAAAGATGAAGATATCTGAGCAAAAGTCGTACGGGTTTTTAGTTATGACAAAATTCGTGCTCTGGGAAAACTCGTATGAACATTTTGCTGAGATCTAATGATTTTTTGTAATTATTTATTTATTTTAAAGAAACAATCAGTCGACATTTATATAATAAAATTGAAAAAATACGGTTTAAAGACAGACCAGCGATGTTTTTAAATAAAAATCATACATATTGAATTGTGATACAACAAAAGGGTGTGTTTATGTGTATTTGTATGAGAGTAAGTGTAGAGGTGTGTTTGTGTGGCAGGAAGTGTTCAAGTGTGGGTAAGTGTGAGCATCATTAAATAGCAAGTGGGATCGTATCGCAGCTAGAAAGAATAAGTCTTAATTTATTTTAAAATAAATTAACGCGCAAGTTAAATATATCAATGGATGAAAAAAAGGCATTATGGTTTGAGCAAGAACAATATAGGAAAGAGTGTTGTGCATAGTTAGTGCTACAGACTGGCAGATGAAATGAATACTTATTTTTTGTAACACTAAAGGGGACAGTAAGATTAATTTTGGAGAGTAGGCTAAAAGAGTCTTAAAAGAGGTTTTTTTTTTATATTATGTGTGTATTTTATATATAATTGTTTATTATTTTCTCAAATAAGTAATATTATTTTGTTAAAAACTGCTATGCGCAATAAATCCGTGAGACATAAGTATTTGATTTTTTAATAAATTGATTTTGTGTTGGGTTATCGTCATTTACTAATTGGAAAAATCTTATTATTTACGCTTAAGTAGCAGTAAGATGAACAATAATTGATTTATAATTCTATTTCGTATTTGATTTCATCAAAATTAATGCTATCACGTTTCTTGCTTCATTTTCAGAGAATTAATGTTAGTTAAGCACCATGACGTATTACTATGGATCATAGAAGCGACAGGAAAGAAAAATATATAAGAGAAGGGAGTTATAAAGAAGGTAAATTTATCTTCTTTTATTCGTGGAACCTTTCAATTCCTCCCCTAATTCCTCCCTACCTGAATCATCCCCTCTAAATAAAATAAAAACACCGGGAAGCTGGCTTTTTCTGTAAATCCAAACATAGTTTTTAGATCAATATCGTTTCTTTTCAACCCCGGTATGATACTGTGTAGGGGCGGAAATAACTGCTTTCCTATTTTGATTATTTATTTATTTCAATAGATATAAGTAAATAATTGTATTTTTATATTTAAATAAATAAAACAACTTTGTTTTTAACCACTAAATTTTATTTTTCACCGACCGGTTTTAAAGCAAACCAGCTTCTTTGTCAAGGTTTACGTAACTAATGAATTGATCCCTTTTTATTTTATTTCTATCATGTTCACTAAATACTACACGTGGATCCGATAAATCAAGTGGTTTTTTCTTACACGGGTGGTAATTTTATATCATTATTTTCGAAGAAAGCCAGGAGAGGACTAAAAGAAATATTGTTTATTTGGTTATTAATTATTGTTTTCTTATTATTATTTTTTTTTTTTTTTTTTATTATATTGAAAACATATTATACATAATTATATACAATATTCCCAAGGAGTTTTTTTTTTTAAAAACTCATTTAGGGACATACAGATAATAATTTTTTTAGAGACGTTTTTAAATTTTAAACTATAATATTATTTAACAAAAGCAGAAAAATTAAAATTATGATATACTACAAATTAAAAAGGGTATGAAAAATACTTGAAAATAACAGAATAAACAGAATACTAGGCATGGAAATAAATTCAAAATAATGTTTACATTATGCAATCTGGGAAAGAAAATTGAAAAAGTTTAAAAATTACATGGATGTATATATACATACTGAACTAGTACAAAATAAAATCATTTTTTTTAATTAACAAAATATGCGCACACCCAATACAGGTTAATTTTTTTTATCAAAAACGTTGAAAAAATTGAAATTATGTATACAAGCCAAAAAAAGTATATAAAAAGAAAAAAACACAAATAACATTTAAATAGTATTAAAAATTA
Source organism: Micrasema longulum (assembly GCF_059751315.1). Taxonomy (NCBI): domain Eukaryota; kingdom Metazoa; phylum Arthropoda; class Insecta; order Trichoptera; family Brachycentridae; genus Micrasema; species Micrasema longulum. Next base: position 651,346 of record NW_028277317.1, on the reverse strand, counting down.
CATAGACAAGCAAAAACGGTGAAACATTAAAAGGTATATGTTCAAGATGCGCATTCTCTATAAACTAACATTATTTATTCAAAGTACTTCTGGAAAAAATAATTCTTCAATTCGCACGTCCTGTTTCTATATTTTGAAATAGGTACTTTAAATTTTTGTGGCAATTTATTAAATTCCTTGAAACCTATGTATTGTAAAGATCTAGTACCAAACTTCGTAGACTTCACAGATCCAATATATATATTGTTTTTTGATCGAGTACTGTACCGATGGATGTCTCCAATGAAAGCTGGCTTTATGTTACTGTGCATTGAGTCGAGAGTAGTATTAATGATATTATGAATCGCTTTTTTAATTTCTAAGATTTCTAAGTTGTCTAATTTTATTTTCAACATGAAGTACTTTTAATCCAGTGTCTTTATTAAAGTTATGATTATTTTCTGTCAGATGATTTGCGAATTCAGAAAAATTATTATAATTTAAGCATCTTTAGTGTTCTTTTACTCTAATATTAAAGTTTCTTTTAGTTTTTCCAATGTAGATTGAATCGCAATCCTTACAATTTATTTGGTATATTACAGATTTATTATATTTATGGACTTTGTCTTTGTGATTTTTTAACAATGTTCCAATATTATTAGTTGTGTAGAAAGCTGGTTTAATGTTTGATGGTAGGGAATTTGATAATTGTTTTGAAAAAATGTCATTTATAAAAAGAATCCGCCTCCATTGTTTACATGGGTTTGCTTTATTTACTGTGGGAGTTGCATATAAATATTTGTTAATTGGTTTGCGTTTTTGTTTTTGATTGAATATTTTATCAATTAAGTTCTCATATCCATTATTATTGGCAATCATTTTTATTGTATTAAGTTATTTTAACCTATGTATCATTGAATGGAAAGCGGAATGTTTATGGGCAATGAGCAACTTCAGCCCTACGGGAAATTGGATACAAAAAATGTTTTCTTACGCGGGGTAAAAATTAGACCATTAAATTGTAGCGCAAAGTTTCTTGAAAATGTACAGAGAAAATTATATAAAATATTTTGATAAAAACGCACAACTTTAAATGACGTCACTGGTGCATGTGAATCAACCTATGATCTGAGAGCTATGGAAGATTTCCGGTCTGCTTGTCGCTTCTGGACCAATGGGAAGAACTGAATGAGAATAAGCGGAAATGAACCTCTGACGTTACACGCGGAGTTATTTCAGAAATACAAAACTTTGAAAAATCGTAGCGCCGATAATACAAACAATTTTTAAACAACTTTCATTTATGTTTTCTTTTTCCTTCTCTTTTTTATACTTTCATAATTAACCTTACATATAATTGCTTTTTAATATGGAAACTTCACTGGTCCATTAGAATTAAGTCTAATTGTGTAAAATATTAAACTTTGTAACTGTACTGTATGTTTCCTGAATAAAAGAAAATAAAATAAATAAAAATAAAAAAATAAAAATACGATATACAAAAATTTAAAAAAAAAATTGACTTAGTTTAACAGTCTATTAACAAATATATTTATTTTTTTTAAACCACTGAACTTGCTCATTGGATGATTTGAAGAATTATGAATAATTGTGTCTGTATATGTTGGATAAAATAACAATGAATCAATTCATTATTTACGTAAACCTTGACAAAGAAGCTTGTTTGCTTTGAAACCGGTCGGTGAAAAATAAAAATTAGTGGTTAAAAACAAAGTTGTTTTATTTATTTTGTTATAATGAATAACAACAAAGTTAGTGCTTCAAATATAAACTTTATACTTGTATTTTTTTTTTAATAAAAAAAAAAAATACTTGAGTTCTTATTATTAACTCAAATATTTCAACAATATTTTGAGTTTGTCCAAATTTTTGTAGACAAGGACTGGATTCAACTCCCTGGGGAGCTGTTTATTTATACATAACTATTAACATAATATTAAAATGTTGGACCACAAAGTTTGAATATTAATAATACTGTATAAAAGCGATTGTAGTATACACTCACACCTTTACAACGCCGTATCGTATGATCCAATGTGACAAATAATGAACGAGATATACTAAATTGAAAAAAAGGGCGTGAAGTACGAAATTACTTTTTCCCTAACCTGATGTTTATGTAGAGTTATGGTAATATGAATCAATAAAATAAATAAATAAAAATATATACTCGAATATATTTTTGTGGAGTCGAAATCAATACGATCCGTAATGGCAGTTTGAAAGTAAAATCCATTAGCCCTTTTGTAGTATATAAATTTTAAATTGTTTTTACTGTATTAGAAAACATGTGATAATTGCCAAATCTGTTAATTGTACTTGATTTATTTTAATAATTAAATTTAGTCCCTGAATTTGATAATTTAATCCGTTCAGATTGTCGCGAACCCAAAACTTTATTCATTTTAGAGTTAATTTTAATTATATCAACGCTGTGAGAATTTTCAGTCTCTAAACCTATAACCATGTCTCTAAACCATGTTCAAGCTAAATGAAATATACAATTGTGTTTTATAACAAATTAGGAATAACGTCAAAAAAGTCGGGGTATAGATTAAGTATTAGTTTATTAATAAGGATATGCGAAAGACACTGTAACATTCACCATTCTGCCCATCAACATATGAAAGAATTGAAGGAATACAGATGTTCTGAAGGAATAAAGGTAATGCGTTTGTTTAAAGAATGAAGTAATTTATTTTGAATATTTATGTTTTCTTTTTCTCTATTTATGAATCTCCTTATTTTCAAAATATGTTAGAAATAGAATAAAAGCTGTAAATCTTGAAAAACCAGTTACCAGTTTTGAAGATGCCTAATTAGGTGAAAGAGCTCGTTGGTCAAAATAATAAAAAAGTAAAGCCAAACCAAGAAATTTTATTGATAACTTTATTCATAATTTTATAAAAATCATTTATTATAAAGTTTTATCAAGAAATATCATTAAAAAACACATTTTTTTGTAGACAAAGACATTCAACTCCCTAGATATTTGTTACATATTACAACAGAGATGAAGAGTTGAATCCAGTTCTTCGGGGAGTTGAATCCAGTCTAGATGAAAGAATCGAAGGGATGGAGATGTATAAATATGGGCAAAACGGTGAATGTTACAGTGTTTTAAGTGGGCACTTAAAACAGCCAATGACAGGCCATGAGCCCTGTAGATGCCTATACTTCTATATTACCGTGTGAGTTGTACGTTCTTATGGTAGAGAGGGTTCAGAAGAAATTTCTTCGGTTTCTCTACATGAGGGAGTGCGGAGGAGTTCCTCCAGGGTATGCTCGGTTACAGCAGCTTGAAGACCAGCAGGAATGTGTATTTAACTACGCACTTCTTTTGATTGTTGCGCGGTATTATTGACAACCTTGAAATTATGAGGAGCATTAGCTTTTATGTTCCGGATAATTACCTTAGGCAACGTGAGCATAGACTGTTTCACATTCCAATATACAGGACCAACTTCAAATTGTTATGCCTGTTGGAAGGGCTATCTCTATGTTGAACAATATTACTTTGGACATTGACATTTTTCACGTCTCTGAGGGAGTTTTACGTTACAAGATTCTCTTACTTTTTTAACATATTATTCTCTGGATATTTTGATTTATTTATTTATTCATATTTTACTTTTACAAACTATAAACAATAATACAAATTATGTGACCTCACTGGGGTTACCCGTGCCGAGGACACTTAACAATACACTGTTTTGAAATGTTTTTACATTTGAGAATAAACAAAGAAGACTAACTAAATAAACAGAGATAATAAACAAAATATTCAAACTGTTTAAAAAAACTAAGTATTTTATTTATTTATTTTATTTTCTTTTATTTAGGAAACATACAGTACAGTTACATAGTTTTATATTTTACACAGTTAGATTTAACTCTAATGGACCAGTGAAGTTTCCATATTATATAATAATTATATGTAAAGTTATTAATCAAAGTACAAAAAAGAAAAGGAAAAAAAACATGAATAGAAGTTGTTTAAAAATTAAAATTAAAGTAAAAAAATTAAGAAAATTTGTAAAAGTAATTAAAAGATAAGAATTAAAATAAAGAATGAATAACATGATCAGATGTAAAAATAAAATAAAATAATAATAACATTTTTTGAAAAAGGAAAAACAAATATACACATACATATTTTAAGGGGATTCAAAGAAACGTTGATAAGAATCTTTAAAAAATCTTAAAATAAGAAAATAAATTAAATTCAATTTAAAAACATCTTCAAAATTAATGACACATAGTTAGAGCAGCAATATATTTTATTTTATTTTATTTTATTTGGGAAATCAACAGTTCTACATACATATTTTTAGTAAACAAACAGATATAGTGTATAAACTCAGAACTAATAACAGATTTCCACATAGTATACAAAGTTAGTTAAGAAAATATATAACATATCAAATAAATACATACAATTTATACAAATAAAAATGTAATTTTTAATGTACTCAATAATCAAAGATTGATATGGATACTTGTGTGTTATTTTTATATATACCTAATTTTACCTTATTTTTTAAATTATTTCCATATGTATAAGTTAAGATATTCCATTTTACATATATATGAACATATATGAATAAATAAAATTGAAATAAAAATTGGAATTATCTTCTTTCAAATGTTCTTCATCTCTGTTTTTATTTTCTGTTTACTTTTGTTTACTTTTGTTTATCTACGTGTATACTTTATTAAATAATTTCCCAAAAAACTTATTTGTATCTGTTGAGCTATTTTGGTAGTTATCTTTTTTCACATATAACGTTCAATTAAATTCTTTTCACATATAAATTCGTAAGACCCCGAACAAATACCTTTCGTTAATCGAAAACTGTTAATACTATCAAAACCCTTCATAAATCTCCCATCCCTTAGCCTTTTCACGGTCGAACACAAGAGGTGGCTACGTATATAATTTTAAAAGTTTTTTTTAGTAGGAATTCATTTTCACATTTATTTTTTGTTTCAATTTTTTTGTTGACAATGTTCATTTTCACGGAAGGCTCCGCTCCGGTGAGAAAACAAAAAATTTAAAAGTAATATTTCTTAAGCCTGGGTGTTCCGTGCTATAAATCACCACTGTAATTAAACGTAGTTATGCAGAAAGCAGCTAGTCCACAATTTTGAAAAAATGAGATATTGATCTTATCGGGTGCAGGAAGGTCAATTCTATGTTCTGCTAAAAATAGCCAGACCGCTTTTGTACAAAAAAACTGTATTAATCACTTTCTGAAAATGATGTCGATCACAGAAAAATCATTTGAATAAATTCTTAGCATGTGGTGGAAAAGTAGTATGAAAAAGTACATTATTTTTCTTAAATTAAAAAGTTTAAGTTAAAATTAAATTTATATCATTATATAATCACTTTGTAAAGCGCCTTTGAGGTATTATATTACGAAAATGGCGCTATATAAGTTATCCATAATTATTATTTCTTAATTTGCAGAAAACATCCACATCTCTAGAAAAATCTAATGGTTTTTTAAAAATCGTTAAAACTGGTCAAATACATAATTAGATTATTGTTTGTAATATATAAAAAAACTAATGTATTCATTGTGTATCGTTTGCTAAAGTCAAAAACATTCCAACTGTTGATTAGATTTGATAATTCACTCATTTCACAAAAGTGCTGTTATCTCAGTTTCACTTTTATATGGCTGGCTGCTTTCTGTATAACTACGTTCAATTAAGCCTCCAGTAGCTCAACCACAAAAAACTATCGACGTGCTAATAAGCGACGTGATAACAATTTCTCACCATGGTTGTTTATCGTATTCGCAATCACAATGCAACATCCGTGAACACCTAATATTAGATGTCAAAATATTTACGTTTCGCGACGTATAATTCTGCTGCGCAATCACATATTTAAATTTCACCGGCTTAAATATGGAAAATATTTAAAAAATATATATAAAAACTCCAAAAGGGTATAAACAGGATAAAAAAATTGTAGAATCCAGTATTTTTTGAAAAAAAATTTTTATTCATAAATTTCATAAAAAGTACAAGTTTTTTGTAAAATTCTAAACATAACTACTTTTAAACATCTAGTAAATTTTATCACTGTAACTCTACAAAAAAGAGACTAACTCTTGTGCTTGGAGAGTGACTTACACTGTTTTAGTTGTTTATTTATAAGAGTTTATATAATTTTAATACGAGTAAATGAAAAGAAAAATAAAAACATAGTATATATAAAGAATAAACATAAAACAATAATACATTCATAATAATTAAAATTTTATGTTGTTTTTACACGAGTTCAAAAATTTCTTTAGATTAACTTTAAATTTATTTATCGATATATTATTTTTGATAGTTTTTAGTTAATTAGGAAGATTATTATAATTTTTTACACCTTTGAAGACAAAGCTATTTTGACCAGGACTTGTATGGAATTTTGGAATTTTGATATTATGTTGGTATCTGAGTGACTTATTTATTTCAAATTCTTTTTTTTTTTCTCTTTTAAATATTTGAATAATAGAATTTATTTTATAAAGAGTGTCTACTGTATGAACGTTAAATATTTTAAATAGACTTTCGGTATTGAATGTTGAGGGTTTCTTTAAAATTACTTTGATAATTAATCTTTGTACTATTTTAAGAGGGTTTAATATATTGGCAAATGCACCACCCCGTAATGTAATATATTTTTAATTTAATTTTTGCTTTCCATTTATTTATTTTTTCTAGTTTTCGTATATTTTTGTAAATGTATGTATATATATTTTAAGGAAATAACCCTCTCTAATAAGTCTCCGTTTTGAGGCTTGTCTGGCTTATTTGAAATGAAGGGGGTCATTAAAAATACACCATAACACCCAGACCAATTAAGAAAAAAAAAATTTCGTGAATTTTTTTATTGCAACTGGCGGGAATCGAACCAGTTTCACAGTTGGCCGTCAAACCAACTGCGCCACGGCGCCTGTCAATACGTTATTTGGATTTTTATTTTTAACTTTAAAAAAAAAGCATTTTTTATCTTTTACTTAGTGAAATTATATTTTGTTTTTTTATTTTTAATCTACCTATGGTTTAAGATATACCTACTCGTACTTTTATTTAAAACTTAAGATTTTTCTTACTTTTTAATTTTTATTTACCCTTTAATGGTTTATTTTGTATACAATACTTGTATGTTAGCGTGATCATTGTATGAAACCATGTGTAAAATATGAATCTTGTTTACCTTTTACGCAAATATTTTTTGTGTGTTTTTTAAGTGTTCATTTCTACAAACTATGCATTTTTTTATAGTAAAAGACACCTACTTACCGTGTATATGTATATGTTTATATAATATGTGAAATTAGAGGAATTTTTTTTTTAAATACGAAAAACTAACAAATTTATGTGACTGAGATTCATCTGACTGAATTATTACTTCTACTTGACAACGCCTACAAATGCTATTTAATTTTCTTACGTTTTGCGACATCCCTTTATAACGTACTAATTTATTTATTTTATTAAAACTATTCGTGTTATTTTTCTTTGTGTTTTCTTTGGTTCTCTTCATTTAAAAAAAACAGACACAGCTTATGTCACACCTAACATTTCACACATAAAGCTGTATTCTTCATTCCGCCTGGACTCTAAATGGTGTTATTTAGTACCACAATAAAATTGTACACCTTTTGTATAATTTTCAGTCAGTTAGTAGAAATAATTTTCTAAAAGCGAGGCAATTACTTTTAATCACCTTTGAAACGAGTGAGAAAAAGCGTGCTTCACTTCCAAATGGCTTTAAACTTAACTCACTTAAAATATTTTATTTCCTATGCCAATCATTTTAGCATTTATATATAAACTAGCTTTTACCCGCGGTTTCGCCAACGATTAGGGAGAAATTAATAAGGTAATTAATTAGTTGCGTCGTTTATCAATAAAAGCTTTGTTACTATACGCACGTAAACATTATTATCTACCTTCCGTTACAAATAAAATAGTTACTAGATACTCCACCCTGATGCTGCAAAAAAAAATACATACATAAAATACATACAACAAAATACAACAAACAAAAAAAATACAACCTTCGGTTAAAGAAGATTGGCCTACTACTCGGTTAAAGTGTACAATCTACTTCAATTATCCATAAGGACAATAAGTAAGTTCTCACAATATAAAATTGCTATTGAGAAATGGATAGTGGAGGTGGGTTGCACGCGGATCGATGAGTGGATCAAGCCAAATAGGTTAAACGTGTGTACTGTTTATGAAATTTGTTCTATTGGTCTATATAAATTGGTTATGTTTTATGTGATTATTTTAGTTTTTTTATATTTTATTATGTTAATGATAATTAAGTTAATTGGATTAATTACGTTTTTTATATTGTTATTATAATTTAAACTTTGTTAAATAGCTATTCTTAGGCATGTTTCACATTTTGTAAAATGTTTCCCTCAGCACGGGACACCCCAGTGAGGGAACATTATTTTGTGTAAAAAAAAAATACAAACAATATAAAAATATAAATAAATAAAAAATGATATATTTCATATCATCTCGAAACCACATCTGAATAACAGCTTCTATTTAAGTATCTTTGTGATGCAGTCCAATATTTGAATCCTAGATTTACAAATCGCCCACAAATTTTCTATAGGGTTAAGGTCGAGTAAATTTCGAGGTCAGTCTAAAAAAATAATATTTTTATCATTGAAATACTTAAGTATTAACTTCGATACGTGACTGGGAGCTAAGTCCTGTTGAAATACAGCCCCACTATTAGGACAACATTTACTCATTTATGTACTCAATTGCTGCTCCAACAGAGCTTTAAACTTTAGGCTATTCATCATTCCTTCTATTGGTATCAAAGATCCGGTCCCCATATACGAAAAGCAGCCCCAAAACATCTTCACAGAATATTTCACAGTTTGGTCAATTTGAACTACAGTAAGTTTTTCATCCCCACTTTTTCTGACAATTTTTTTGCGATATTCGTGCCCGAGAAAGTGGGTCTCATCTGAAGACACCACCTTCTACAGTCCATATGGTATATTTTCTAGCCCAAATGAGCATTTGCTTCATCATACGTGCCATCAGTGGTTGTTTCTGTGGTCAAATTGCTTTTCTTCCAGATTCAATGAGTCTTCTTCGTACTGTTGAGTCATGTATCATCACCCTAGTGGCTGCCAAATCTCGTAGAAGTTCGTAATTTGTTTTTCTGGGGTTTAATTTACTTTTGTTGAATAAAAATATTTTATCTCGAACACTAGTTATCCGGTTTCTTCCACATTTCCCAATTCTCTTTGCTTCAACTGACCCTGTTTCTCTTTTCTGCTTAATAATCTTGCTGACTGCTCCCTGACTCACAAAACATTCATTTGCAATCTCCTTAAGAGCCATTGATGTATATTCACTTGAGGTTATAATCTTTTTATTTTTCCTCGGCGTGACATCCATGATTTAAGACAACTCAAAAACAGTGTTTCATATACAAGCAATTTATAAAATTAGTCCTTTATTGAGAATTATTAAAGAAAAAACAACAGACAGTACACCAACAAACACCAATATGAGCTCCCAAAGGATAAATGAACTGTAAGTCATAATTTTTGTTGCCTAACAACTGTCAAATTGACATGTTGCTTTACGTAAAAAATGACAAAACATACTATTATTCCATGAACTCGCACAACACAGTATTTTGGTAAAAGAAATTTATTTGAATTCATGAAACAGACGATCGATTACGCTGCATTAAGTGTACCAATTCAGTGGCCTATGCACCACGGAGTGCAAACAGGGGTTATGTTAGGACTGCTTGAAATTTGTTCCAAAAATAAACCAAACGAAAGCGTAGTACTGTACGGTCGAAGTGTGTAATGAAATTTAATTTCTGGTACTCCTAAGTGGCACACGCTAATAAAATTTAATATTTCGTAAAACAACCGACACAAACAAATTTCACCCTTATTGCTACAGAAGCTACAAGCTAGAACGTACGAGCCAAATAATTATTACATTAACATATTACAACAGAGATGAAGAACATTTTACGGAAGGGAATGTGGAAGTCTAGTCATTTACAGGGCTTATGATCTGCGATTGGCATATTAATGTAGTCCAATTACACAATATGTAACATGCATAGTTCTGCCTATACTTGAACAACCATAATTCCTAAATTTTTCCAACTTATTTTTTTTGTGAAGTTAAAGAGCTAAACCTTTAAACCACATGATATTTATCGTATTTAAGACATGAGAAAAAAAGATATCGTAAGAAGGTTAAGGGATGAGGAAATAGAGTGAAGGAGTGGAGGAGAGAGATTTTCATAATTTAGTTGACCAATTAAAATGTTTCATTGTTTCAATATGTATGAATGTAGAGGAAGCGAGGTCTGTATGCCAAAATAGAGTGATATGGCGTTCTATCCTCTCTGCCTACCCCTACGGGAAACGGCATGATGGTTTGTTGATAGGGTAGGTCATATACTAACTTAAATATTTTATTTTGCTGTCTTTGTAGTCTGTTATTGTCATTTTGATTTCGTGTTCCCCTTCGTAGTTGCATAAAACATATTTTAGTTTTTACAGATCTAGTCCAGGAATTCCGCCCGGTCACGAGAAATATTTTTGAACAAAATTAGGAACAGCTCAATAATTATTTTCTCGGGTTGATTCCTTCTCGGGAGTATTTGGGAACAGAAGGAAGTAATAACCCGTTTTTTCTCTGTTTCACCCTCCTGCCTTTAAGCTGTTAACACTCCCTCTTTTCCCCACTTTTAATTATTGTAACATTACTTGTAGCTCATAATTCTGTCAGTAGCGTCGCTCGCGGGGAAATTTGTATTTGAGTAACAAATGTACGAATTAACCCCGTATATATATGAATTATATATACGTTCGACTATTTGGAAGGAGCTATTCTAGAACTCAGCTAACGAAATGTACGACTTTAACATTAGAAACTGTTTAGAAATTTATATTAAAAATAATGCTTCAAAAAATTGGCACTTTTTCCTCTTTCCAATTGTTCCAAGAAGCTAAACTTTTAGACCTGAGACAAATATATTGTTTTTAATGTTTCAAATATATATTTAAGAACTAAAATTTATTTACAAGTAATTAAAACAGATCAAGTCAAAGAAGGAATTGTGTGTTAGAAATACCACATTTTAAAACGAGGCTCGCACAGAGACATGTATATTCTTTAGGCCCAAAAATATTTAATTATTTGTTTACTGATAATATTTCATTGTTTCCAAAATTTCAAAATTTTCCTTCTTTTAAAAAACATGCACTATCATGGATTCAAACAAAAGATATGAGCTTTTTTTTTCTATGATATATTTTGTTGTCCTTTAATAATAAGGAATATTTTTGTCTTTTTTTTAAAAAAAATTCCTTTTTTAATTACTATAAAAAAAATACCATAGTATTATTTACAGAATATTTTATTTTTTCTTTCTTATGTTACACAACAATATTATAACTGTCCATTATTTTTTATAGTAGTAAAAATTCATCAACATTTTCTTGTATACCCACGAACAGGCCATGCCTACAGCTAGGGTTTCCTAGGATAGCGGTGCCCGTATCTTAACGGCCGTAGGGAACGGTGATGCGGTGGACAGCCGTCGTAGTGGTGACTAGAGAGTGGTTTTATTTTTTAACGGTGTTATCATCACCATTTTTATAGGAAACCACTCTCTAGTCACCGTTACGACGGCTGTCAATCGCATTAATGTTCACTACGGCCGTTAAAATACGGGCACCGCTGTCCTAGGAAACCCGAGCTTTAGAGGGATTTTTTGTTAACTATTTTTAATATTATTTTTTTTTATTACTATGTAATTATGCTTTATTTTTTGAATACTTTGTTTTATCGCTTATGCTTATTGTAAAAAAACAAAAAAAATCAAATAAAAAAAAAATAAAAAAAAAATTAAAAAAAACTCGATCTGCTACATACAGATAATCAGTGTGTAAAAGTGATTTCGAACACGTTTATCACTCGGCGACTAGTTTATTTTATTATATACATACTAGACATTATAATTTATTTTAAAAAGTCGCCACTAGAGTAAAAATGATTATAAGACAGATGTTTTTTAAGAATTATTATTTCTTGTTTTCCTTCTTGTATTTTTTAACCTTTTAATGCCCGATGTAGCATATTTTCCACATATTCTAAAAAATACATTTTTTTAAATATATGTTTTAGTTACAATTCGTAGAATTGAGCATTGAAGGGTTAAACTTGCATACGACAAACTTGATGACAGATGTCAAAATACCGATGAAGAAAATTCAAAATACAATTTCATTGAGGGTCAGATATTAGAAACGTCAGTTTGCATCATTCCAAGAGAAGCAATATTATTAATTACTAAACTCAACAACATTTCGGGTCAGTCCTATTTTTTTAGACAAGAACTGAATTCAACGCCCTTGGAAGTTATTAATATGAATATATTACAACAGAGATGAAGAACATTTTATAGAGGGAAATATAGAAGTCTTAAGATTTACAAGCCTTAGCCCTGTATTTGGCTGGTTTAAGTGTTCATTTTACACACTGCATTCTGCCAACGTTTGAACATTAATATTTGTTAAATTATTTCGTCTTTTAAAAAGCTAAAACCTTTAGTAAAGTAGCTGCTTGGACCAGCCAATGACGGATTATAAAAACGAATATGTTTTATGTTCAAATAACACCATTATTTTATAAGTTGCTTGAAATTTGCATATTACAAAATTGTGTAAGCGATTTAGAGCAATAAGTAATAAAATGTATATATTCAAATATTATGTCCTTGTTAATACTTTACATATTATTTATTTATCTCTCTCTGAATCAATTATACGATACGCTATAACTTCCTGGGGGTTATCAAGTGAAACTAATTTTAATTTTACTCAAACTTTGCAAAACTCTATGATCAAATTGCTACTTCATAAAGATGTATACCGCCAGAGACACAATATTTCAATATCATTGATGTATAAATCTATAAATAAGTTATCTGTTAGGGCTCTACTTTGGTACAAATTAATTTGTCAGCACGCGTCGCACTCCGAGTCTGAAACACAAGTTGGTACATGATTACAACACCAGGTTTACTAGTATGGAAGGGCTAGCTGTTCCTAGATATTGCAATAAATATGGCAAAAGGACACTGCAATACAGAATACCTAAAATATTTAACATGTTACCAAACAATATTAAAAATACTGAGTTAAATACAGGAGTGAGACGTTTGCTCAAATAATGGTTAATAGAAAAAAAGTTTTTTGTATAAGTGATAGTTTTTAATTTTTGTTAATATTATTTGTAATGTTTTTCAAGTAAAATTATTTTTAATGTAGGTTAAGTGTGAATAATCGATGCAATTTATAAGAATCTGCTGTCGAGTTGTATGTATGCAACTCAGCAGGACTTTAATTTAAGACAATTTTGTAAATATTTATGAAAAAAAAATTATAAAAATATTACCATTTAACAATAAACCAAATATTTATTCTATATAAAAAAGAATATTACAAAATTGTAAGAGTATAAATACATAAATATAAGTGATGAACAATATCTAAACATAAAAAATTCAATTATTATACCAATTTCGTAATCAATAAAATAAAATAATGGGAAAATTCGATTTTTGATTATTTCCCCGCCTCCATGCGACATTAGAACAAATCCGTAGGCAGAGTTCTAGCAATAAGACCCCGTGTACGAATCGCTTCAGATATATAATAATTCTATCCTTTACTATCTCTTGAGCCCCGAAATTTAATCATTGTTTCGTCTTGAAAATATTAATTTTGAATTACCTACAGCGTGTATTCATTTATGTCGCACTTCAGCGTACGAGATATGAGCACGATCGAGGAACGTGTACTTAATCTACAGCACGAATACAAACTGTAACGAATTGAATACGTTTAATGAGGATTTGTCGCATAACTCGTCGAATATTATTTTACATAGGAACCTCGGGGTTAGATTGTTGCGCACTAGAACATTAATTTATTTTAGTTGCAATAAATAAAAATAAAATTATATATATTAAAAATGCTGTTTGATTCCCACAAGTTGAATTCTTCCTTTTTTTAAATTTGTTTATTTTTCATACATATATAATTTACATAGAAGTGTAATAACAAAAATACACTTTAAAAAAATACATCTTAATATGAAGCTATAACATGAATTGGAAAAAATGACCACAAAGACTACAGCATCTGAGCGTGGGCCATTCCTTTTTTAATTATTAAAAAGTTTATAGCACATATATCTGGTATGACATGAACATGGAAAGAAAAGAAAAGAAAAGGAAAAGAAAAGAAAAGAAAAGAAAAGAAAAGAAAAGAAAAGAAAAGAAAAGAAAAGAAAAGAAAAGAAAAGAAAAGAAAAGAAAAGAAAAGAAAAGAAAAGAAAAGAAAAGAAAAGAAAAGAAAAGAAAAGAAAAGAAAAGAAAAGAAAAGAAAAGAAAAGAAAAGAAAAGAAAAGAAAAGAAAAGAAAAGAAAAGAAAAGAAAAGAAAAGAAAAGAAAAGAAAAGAAAAGAAAAGAAAAGAAAAGAAAAGAAAAGAAAAGAAAAGAAAAGAAAAGAAAAGAAAAGAAAAGAAAAGAAAAGAAAAGAAAAGAAAAGAAAAGAAAAGAAAAGAAAAGAAAAGAAAAGAAAAGAAAAGAAAAGAAAAGAAAAGAAAAGAAAAGAAAAGAAAAAAAAGAAAAGAAAAGAAAAGAAAAGAAACGAAAAGAAAAACCAAATAACATATGCTAAAATTACAAAAATATGATTTATTTGGGGTACGCAGTATTTTTTATATTTTTTTATTTTTTTTAAGTGTCTATCTGCTCCTTCCATGCTAATCCAAGACCTCAAACCTACTTTAAACTGTACTTTCTTTCCCACCTGCTGACAAGCTACTTGAATGGAGGCTTGGCGGGTTACAAACAGATAGTGTATGTTTTATTTATCAAGTCCAGGTTTCTGGGCCATACAACAGAAGAACCCAAACATATCACTTCACTATTTTTGCCTAAGTTTTAAACTTAATTTATCATTGCGAAATATTGATCTCATTTTATTTAATGCGCTATTGAAATAAATGAAAAACAAATTTGCACCCCGTTTAAGAAAAGTGTACAAAATATACGGTTGAGAAAACCGCAAAGAATTGAGAAAACGTCAAATCAATTGATAAAAACCTCTGAGTTTTTTATATCCTGCGATTTGTACGGCGCTATAAAAGGAAAGCCTTCCATAGAAAGTGTAAGCCTCCAGTCGATCCTTGCAATGTATTTTGTCCTTTTGTGATCGTGCGACAGAAAGCGGCATTGTGCAGTGTCAAAGGACCTTCTGGCGATTGTTTCCTGGGGGTCCCATCCCCGGACGGGTGGGTTCAATAGGAGAACGGTGAAATATAGCCGGCAAAGGGACATTTTCTCCGCAATGCAAAAATTGTACGATTTTTTTGTATGTTTAGCGAAAATAATGTGTACTGTGTTTTTATTTTATTTATGCCTTATTACGGAAATTCGGCCATATAAGAATCAGTTTTTCGGCCCTTCTGGCCTCTCCTGGAGATTTACTTTAAGGCTTTGTCACCTATTTCGCTAAATTTTGACCTTGACTTAATGATCAATTTGAAAAGTACATTTTTATTAAATACAAGATATAGTCTAACATCTTTTCACTGAGAATGTTGTATTATTTATGCCATATTACGGAGATTCGGCCATACGGGAATCAGTGTATCGGCTCTTCTAGCCTCACCTGGAGATTAACTTTAAGGCTTTGTCGTCTATTTTGCTAAATTTTGACCATGACTTATTGATGATCCGGTGATTAATTATCTAACATATTCATTGAGAACGCTGTTTTAAAATGACAGATAAACCCCATATTAAAAATCGTATTTCATTAACATATAACAACAGAAACAAAAATCATTTAAGAGAAGGGAATATATAAGCACATGTCTAAGCATTTAAAAGGCTTATGACCTGTCATTAGCTGGTTCAAGAGGGCACTGTGCAACATTCACCAATCTGCCTATGTTTGAACATCTACATTAATTCAATTCTTCCACGTGTTTATCATTTGTGAAGTAAAAGAGCTGAAACTTTTATTGATGCGGGTGAAATTTTTCTGACTGAATTATTTCACCCACATACGCAATGCCTAAAATTATTTCAAAAATTTTATAAATTTTCTTGGACCAGTTGGATTCATAACTCCTTACAGGGTTGAATCCAGTCTACAAAATTTTAGAAAAACTCAAAATATTATAGTGTTTCAATTGTAAATTGAACAGCATTAGGATGGGAATCAAGTTGAATTTTGAATTAATCATTTTGAATTTATTTTCATATCTTGTATTATGTTTATTTTATAATTTTTTAAAATTTTTTATACCCTTTGATTTTTTTTTATACGCCTCCATTCGTTTGCGAGTGATTTTAGTTTTAGTGTATCATTTTTATTTTGCTTTTGTAAATAATTTTATAGTTCAAAATATAAAAACGTCTGTGAATAAATACTGTTATCTGCATGTCCCTAAATGAGGTTTTGACAAAACCTCCTTGGGAATATTGAATAAAATTATGTATAGTATGTTTTCAATTTAAATAAAAAAATATAAAAAAGTTGGGGTAGAGCGGGGTTCGAACTTCGGACCTCTGAACCGCGAGTCCGCAACACTAGCCACTGGACTACAAGCGGATAAGAGACAATTGAGATAAGACTTGTGCATAAGAAAAGTTTGAAATGCGGGAAACGAAGAAATTTCATACGTATTTTCATAGAACGTCAAATTGCGAAGAACCAATAACACAGACTTTCTGAAATTGAGTTTCAGGCGCTTTCAGTGTACGCAGCGCTGAAACATTTCAGCTGAAAAGCATAATGGAAATAAAAGGATGTATTATAAGTCAATTTCCTTTATAACAACATCCCTCCCGTCCCAAAGGACGAGAAGTGTACGTACTTCGAACATGTCCTTTGAGAATTAAACTCATATGTAGCATTGCCTTCCTAAAGCCGTTAAAACATATTGAACAATTTTTCAATCTTCTTTGCGGTACTTTTGTATTTTATTTTGAACAAAGATTAATCAAAATACCAGTGCCTTTAACAGATGGTGCATAAATCACTGCGTTAAGAAAAAAATAATGTTATGTAGCAGTCTACAGCGAACTATTACGTATAAAACACAAATTAGTTAGTGGCCTCCGTGGTGTAGTGGTTAAAACACTTAAGTCACTCACGGAAGGTTCCGGGTTCGATTTCCAATGAAAACACATAAACAGAAATATGTTTTTTCTTAAGCTTGGGTTTTTTGTACTGTAATTCACCACTGATTACAGAATTCCTTGCCAATTAATGTTAAGCAAACATTAGTGCAGAGCTTACTTCTTCCACTCCTTGACTATGCGGATGTATGTTATCCAGATGCTAACTCTGAATTTTTTGATAAGTCAGAACGATTTTTTTTTATTTTTTTATATATATTTGGACCCCTGTATTTAGTAGCCTTACGTGTCATGTACAAGGCTAAGGTACTCGGAAAAAAAATGTTTTTGTTTGTCTTGGAAATGGAATGTTCGATCACTGATTTTGGTTTATTACCTTTATGAGTCCAATCACCATTGTTGCAAAGTTCAAGAACAATGGCGCGTGATAACTACTTTTTACTACAGAGTGGATATCTGTTAAGGATATTCAGAAGTCAGAACGATTACAGAATGTTTGTATACGATATATCTTTGAATTTTGGAAATTCGACCACATAACTGAATATCGCACGCAACTACACTGGCTCAGTATCAGGCACAGAAGAAACATTCACATTTACATTCTATAACTTCTTCACAATATTTGAAATAATCCCACTTCCCTGTTTATCTGAGAGAGCTCATCCAACCTCTTTCACAACACGGACTATCTCTTCTTTCTAGTAACGAGAGAACCCTTGTAATACCCTGTCATCGCTCTAATTTTCTTGCCTCCTCTTTCACAGTAGTAGCCGCTCGATTGTGAAATAATCTACCCACTAATGTTAGAGACGCCCATTCTTTATTTACATTTAAGTCAAGATTGAAATGTCACTATCTAAATATTTAAGTTGTTCCTTCATCCTTCTTTTTTTCTTCCCATCCCCTTTCCTCTCTTCATAGCACAGTGTAATTTTTTATTTTTTTAAATATTTTTATTTTGTTAATCTTTGTTTTTAATTTTTGTATAAAATTGTAAGATTCAATATGTCCATGTATTAATATTTTTTTCAGACTGAACGGTTTGGGTAGGTAGGAAGAAATTGCCTTAAGGCAATATGCCCACCCTTATAATATGTATATATATTGTATATGTAAATAAAGTGTCAAATAAATAAATACAGTAAATAATTATGATACAGTGATAAATAAGATCAATTACTATTTAGAAAATATATCAAAATGGTTAATAGTAAATAAATTGAAATTAAATATATAAAAACAAAATATACGAATATTGGGAAAAAAATAATACCCCAGGGTTACATAATTAATATTGACAATTTGAATATACATTCTGTGGACGAAATAAAGTATCTCGGGGTCTACTTGAATAGATATTTTAATTTCAAAAAACATACTCGATATGTAACAAAAAAAAAACTTTAATGTGAAGATTACGAAATGTAATAGATTTAAAAAGCAGTATTCTTATATTTAAAACAATAATATATCCACACATATTATAACTGTTCTTCCATTCTTTTTTTATGTAATAAAGAAGAAATTAAAAATAAACAAATTCCTCAAAATAAGGCAATGAGGATTATACTCAAAAGAAATATCTATTCTTATGTAGAAAGAATGCACAAAGAAATTGGCTTGCTCACAGTCAAGCAACAAATTAAATATAATGTGGCAATTAAAATACATAAAATAATTTAGGGGATGAACAAAATAAAAACAATAAAAAAAATTAACCAACAATGTCATACACATGAAACAAGGGGTAAAAAAAAAGATTACCAATGAAGAGAAAAACAGAATCTCAAAACTCATTGTTCAAGGGATTTAAGCTGAACAATGAGTTACCTGAAGGAATAAAGGAAATATAAAAAAATTAAATATTTAAAACTAATTTGAAAAAATGTAATTGAGAAAATCTTATAAAAAAATTGTAATATTAATAAAAGTTTATATTAGTTCTTAAGATGTTATGAACTAATTTAATAAACCAAAAATAAATAAATTCGCAGTAGGCTTTTTAGCACTGTCCTTAACATGATAAAAATAAATGTTTTATACGACAAACATTTCATTCGTTAATTTATTATTCCAGGTCTAAAAAACTTTAAGCTTTCATTTATTTAATAAAACAATTCGACATTTACGAGTATACACATTTTTTTGACGAATCTAATGCTTGAACATTACGATCGCATTTAGTTGATCGAAAAACATACTTTTTCCATATTAAAACATTCTTGTAAGCAATAAAATTGGTCACAAGACAAAAATAACGAACGATTCGCCATTTGAAGAAACTATTCGGCTATTATTTGATCGTTCCATTTGGTATTTTTCCAATATTTCGCCATAACTGTAATTACTGCGTAATCATACCCCAACTTATAAGAAAATAAATCAGAAATAGGAATCTTCGATGTATTTTTTTATTTGTATTATTCATGATTTTTCGTTCGAATTCCGTTCACATACTTGCTAAAAAAATATTGTTAACATAGATGTTATTTACGGGTAGAGCCTTCAAAACACGCGTAAAAGAGCACATACATACAATCGTGGTCTAATAATAAAGATAATTCAAATGTACCAATCATTTAATAGAAAATAAACATTCCTTAGATTTTTATTATTTTATTTTTTATTTATAAATAGGTAGAGATGTTATTTACGGGTAGAGCCTTCAAAACACGCGTAAAAGAGCACATACATACAATCATGGTCTAATAATAAAGATAATTCAAATTTACCAATCATTTAATAGAAAATAAACATTCCTTTGATTTTTATTTTTTTATTTTTTATTTATAAATCGGTAGTCAGATGGCAGAAGGGACCATCTGTAATTTTCGAAAATGATCAGGAGAGCTGAAAAATAACTCAATTTTAAGACTCAAATCCAAAAACTAAATAAAAGTAGTGTTTTTTTTTTCAATAATTCATTACCATTTTAACTAACGCTTTTTTAAAATTTTATTTTTACATGTCTTAACTGAAATATTTACTTAAACTCATTATATCTAAAAATCCGAAAAAATAAAGATGGTCTTTTCTGCCATCTGACTACCGAAATCATATAACACAAAGTATTTTACAAGTATAATACGTTGAATTACATTCCCAGGAGTTACAACTCAATTCGGAACATAAATAATATTAGCATTTAGAAAATAACACATATTGAGAACAACAAAGAAACAAAGCAAGTTTAGCACCTTTATAACTAAATATAGCACAGCAATATTTACGCCTTAAACCTTTTCTTACACAAGGAGAATAAATATATTTAAAAAAAACGCTTTTAAGAATAAAAATAATTCATATTGCACCTTAAGGCCATAAACTTGATAAACTAGAAATTCTCGAAATTAATAGATTAAAAAATTAACCCGACGTAGAATTTTTAATGAACAGATAACACACGTGCGTTCTCCGTTACTTTACCCATTGTAATATATTTTTATAAATGAATTTTTGCCCTTTGTTTTTCAAAAATCAAAATTGACAAAAATCACACTCACGAAGGATGGGGCACTAAAAATAAAATACTTAAACTCATTAAAATAGAGGGAAAACATTATTGAGAAGGGAATATGGACGTCTAGGCATTTACAGGGCTTATGACCTGTCACAAGAGTCAACAGATAGAAGAGTTGAGGAAATGTGGATGTTTAAATGTGGGCGGAATGGTGAATGTTACACAGTGTGTAAAGTGCCCACTTAAACCAGCCAATGACAGATCATAAGTCCTACAACAATGCCTAGACGTCCATATTCCCTTCTCATTAATGTTTTTCCTCTCTGATTAAATAAATTAAAATATGAATTACTCCCTAGGGAGGAAATCTATCCAGTCTGCAAGCATTTGGACATACTCAAACATTGTCATTAAAATAGCATTATATCATCTCATTAGTTAACCCAAAAAAAATTTGATAATGATCCTTAAGATAAAAATAACTTTATTTAATTTACTTTCATATAATTTTGAATTATCTATCCTTACCTCTGTTTTTTTATAAATACATTGAACTCTATAATAAAAAGATTATTAGCATTACAAGTGCCCCGACTCAACACGGATTTTCTAGCGAGTCGGAACAAGTTCACAGACATGGGTCGTTCCTGATTGTGTCGCTATAAACTGTGTCTCTGTCCTTAACAAATGTATGTATAATGTAATTAATAAATAAAAAATAAATATTAAAGATACCAGTCTCGAAGATGTCGCGAAAGCGATGAAACCGGTTACTGGATTTTCCAAATTTGTGGATTAAAGTATCACTCGTCTTTTATTTATATAATAAATTACAATGAACTTCCATCAAGAATTTTCACTTACAAACTTAAATGTTTTTGATGTTATTGGTTACGCCACATTTACTTTGTTGGATTAATTTGCTGCATACTGGGCCCTGGTTAAGATGTTGCGTTTCTTACTGTGGGTAGGAACCATACCTTTGTCTCCGGCCCAACTTATTCAATATTCAAAATTATTCAAATGCATATAACAAAAGAACAATTGTTAATAACCGAACTGTCAGTATTCATGTGCTGAGATAATTCTCACCTCTCACCGCAATCGCGAATCAGTTACTTTTGCGATTAATAATTAGTTTAATCCACTGTGTCGTGTAATCATAATAATCAAGAAACCATCTCAAGTGCCCCTCTTTTATGGCCCTAAGAGCTGATCTGATCCTGACTGCCGCGAAACAAGTTACAAACAATAAGGTGCCAGAAACCCAGTGCAAGGTAGGAATTGCATTCATTGTATTTAGGCATAAAATTAAGAATAGTCCAGAAGCCGCATACGCACATCAAACAGAAGGCGACTAAAATACTCATAAATAAGTAGGTTTACGTTTTGACCCACTACTTTCTTTGTAGACGTCGCTCAGTACGCAACTCCTGATTTGAATTCAACTATGCCGTGTTGTGTTCTTTTAAAGTGTAGAAATACTGCTAGGATCTTAAAGAAACAGGATGGTATCACATTTCATGTGTAATTAGCAAACAAATGTTTAAGTAGAAAATGCAGTACTTAAATATTGAATTATTTTTCCATCTATCAGATTGTCAAAGAAACAAAATGGAAATTTCGTTAGTGTTGCCAGGGTAGATTTTTTTTTTACCCGACTTTGCTCATTTATCTATTTATTTATGTATTTCACAGTTTTAAAATGTACAGAGTTTCTTTGTTTCAGGTCCCGACTAGCTAGGAAATTCCTGTGTTTAGGAAGGACCTTATTTTTTACATGTGTTTTTTTTATCTATTACTTCATTAAATGATGCTTAATAAATTAAAAGAATAATAATAACATAAGAAAAAATCAATATAAATTAGAATACATGCAAGTAACAATAATAAAAATTGAATCATAAAAATAAATTAGAAAATATGCCATTAATAGTAAAGAAATGAGACATAATTATTATAAAATAGAAAACATACCGATAATAATAAAAATTGAAGCATAAATACACTTTATAAAATATAACATTAGTAATAAAGAAATTTAACAAAAATATAAATTGGAAAACATACAGATAATAAAAATTGAAGCATAAAATAAATAATAATTTAATAAAAGAACTTATAAAAATTAGACCTCGGATTAAACAACGCCGTAGGGGACATTTAAACGACATTATCTTTAAAACATCAAATATTATTGAACATGATATAAAAATATCCGTTTTCAATTTTCAATTACTTTTATTAAATGACCTTTTACTTGTCTACTCTTTTGTGTAAATCAATGTTTCCGCGTGTACAATAAAATTTTAGAGAAATTAACAGATTGCTTTTTAAAAAATTACATTTGTGTTATGATTATGTTTGACAGTCATACATGTAAAAAAATATAAAAAGTAAAATATACAAAGAATAAAACCAATGACAGATATCCATAGAAATACATGAAATACTCGTACAATAGATATGAGGTTGTTAATTATTTGAAAGTTTGAGATTAGAAATAAGCAAAAATTGACAAATCTTCCTTCAATACTTTTACTTTTATTTGCTTTTTATATATCTTGATATTTTTTCATTACGTATTTTTGTATTATTTAATTCAGTAGTTACTCTTATTTGGAATATTTTTAATAACTCCTTTTTCTTACTATAGTATAGAGTGAGTTTCTAGAAACCATATCTCAATTATTATAATTTCAATTGTTTTTTTTTTGATTTCTAAAAAGCCTAAAAAGCCGTAATGAGTTCATGCATATTCAAACGAGTGTAATTTAGAATGAATAAATAAAATAAATGAATACATGTAAGTGTGTGAGAGTGTGAGTGGGTGTTTTAATGGAATAACGGTGGACATGTGTGTAAATATTATTGCACAAGTGTCAAAGATATATAAGATATGAAGAATTAGATATTAAATAAGATTTCATTATAGAAACCATTAAGTATTAGAGAAAAATGTGTGTTTAAAAAGGCGCATTTTCAAAAGAGTTTCCCACACTCACAACACTAGATTAAAAACTAAGGGCTCCCTGTTTGTTCCCCGAATTAAAAATTACTTCGGAGAGCGAACATTAAATTGCGTTGTTCCAAGATTGTTCAATGATCTCCCACAAACCATCATTAACATGAAAGATCTTCAGATGAAAAAAAAGAACTGAAGAAATATCTTCTAGATACTTTATAGTGCCTGTTTATAAATAAATTTGTAAAATATAAATAAAGTAAATGTTATATAAACCTGTCATAAAAAAAAAATGTGTCCCACCGAAAAGTCTTTAGATTTAGTGGGTAACAAATTCTTGTATGTATTTTTTTAATTATAAAATATATGCTGCTCTGCAGCACTAAAACTGTAAATGATTATTTGTTACAATCAAAGGGATCAATAAGGGGAAAGTTCAAATTATACTTACGAGCTTAAAGTGTATGTGGAGAGTTCTGGGCATAGCTCGTACAAACTCCTGGCACATGAAATAGAGAGCTCGACGTGTGACGGGTGCGGTTGCCAGGGATATACATACAAATATATTTTATATACATTTAAACATTCAACCACAAAAACCATTTATTTATTTGAACATTTGATAAACTGCAACGGTTTGGTCTACGAGATTACAAAATTAAGAAAAAAATTTTTGGGCAAAAAAAAAATTAAATTTATAATTTTGAATTCCAGCGAAAGCGTCCATTGCACTGGCCACGCCTCTTGTACGTCATGATTCGGTAAAATGTCGAACTTTGTTTGAGGCCGTTTAAATTTAAATAGAACATCGTCACGAATATTGACGTCACAATTTTTAAGGCCAAACATGTTGCGTTTTCGTGAAGACATGTTTATTGACAATTTTATTTCAAAAGTTATGTATGAAAACATTTTTTCTTAATTTCAACATTTATTTTGAAAATCCAATTATTTTTTCTAAATCCATTTCGCACATTTTTATCAGCAGTCGTAGTGTGTAATATTTCCCTTTTTGGGACCAAGCCATTCAGATGAATCGCTTCCTTCGGGTTTCAATTCCGATTTCGATATATTTCACGTCGCGTCGTGAAGATTATCCAAACATCACATTTTTCAGGTTTATTTGCATTCAATCTTCAGATTACAACCTCTCATTGTCATCGGATGTGATATAAATAGTTCCCGATTAAATTTCAAAAGCACAATATAATATTTTATTCACATTTCCATGTGTGAGACATATTATAAATATGTAAATATGGATTAATAATTAAAGTGACTTGAAAAAAACTATCAACATTCTCAACAAATAAACTATTTTAAATTTTAAATGTTCCATCAATTGAAAAAAAAAAAAAAATTAAATCAATTTTACTAATCCATAAAGAGAAAAAAAATCTATGCATTAAGTTATTCACGTGGACATCAATATAATATTCTTCTTCTTCTTATGATTCCTCTCCCCGATGGAGGTTGGAAATCATCATTGCGATTCTTACTGTATTGGCAGCTGCCCTGAACAAGGACCGAGTGCTGCAATGGAACCAGTCGCGCAAGTTTTTAAGCCAAGAGATGCGCCTTCTACCTGCACTGCGTCTCCTTTCAATCTTTCCCTGTAGAATGACTTGTAAAATTTTATATTTTTCGCCTCTCATCACATGCCCAAAGTACTCAAGTTTTCTTTTCTTTATAGTCTTCAGTACCTCTTTATCTTTTTCCATCCGTCGGAGAACATCATCGTTACGGACTCTATCCACCCAGGAGATTTTTAATATCCTCCTGTAGCACCACATTTCAAAGGCTTCGATCTTTTTTGAAGTGTTTTGGGTGAGTGTCCACGTTTCGACGCCGTAAAAAAGTACCGAGAAGACGTAACAACGAGTAATGCGCATTCGGAGGTCTAAATTAAATATAATTAAAAAATAACATAATAAATATATAATATAAATATTTAGGATGCTGGCTGAATGATAAATGGGATCACTCGCAAGAGATCAAAGTCAGAATAGAGATGGCGCGAGACTGCTTTTTCAGGATGCGTGACCTTCTTTGCAGTAGAGACTTTAATATAATATTAAAATGCAGAAATTTTCTATTAAATATTTTGAAAAAAGTTATGTACAAGTATATCAAGAAATATATTTCGATAACAATGTGACTAACGAAATAAAAATTATCCGCATCTTTACAAAATCAAAACTCAAGGTAAAAATATCAACCTCATTAATTAAATGTTGCTTTGTAACATTTTAGTTTATATTTTAAAATTAAGTAAAGACATTTTTTTTTTTTTTTTTTAATTCTACAATACTTTAAGTTCTTTCGTTAAACAACTTGAATATCTTATAATTTAATGTTACAGTGTAACTTTTATAAATAGCGAGTTTGCCTGCCATGCAAGAGGTCTCGGGTTCGATTGCCGGCATAGTTGAAATGAAATATTTATTCAATAAGGTGTTTCCCTGGTCTGCCCCGGACTGGCACCTGCAACGTAAGACTGATCATCTTACCGTCATGTTAGAAAAATGATCAAGATACGCTGCGATTGATGTACAAATGCAGTGCTCTATGCACCATTAGGAGCGGAAAGAGAATGATGATGATGATGATGAAGATTTTTTTACATGTCGGATATTGTGATATTTATATAAATATTATATTTTCCAACTCTGCCTTTGGTTGCTACCTAACTCTATTTCAGATTCATGTTTTTTTATTATTTATTATTAACATTAGCAATTAGCTAACAAAACGAAAAAAAATGAAATTATTTTCTCAAATAGCAGACAAACCAGGGGTTGAATTTTTTCAACTGTCAGTTTGGGTAATTACAAGGGCGCACCGCGGCCACATTTAATTGTTCGTAAAGTATTAAAAATGGATTTATTTCTAAGGGACGAAGGTCATAAATTACACTTAAGAATGTTAACGCAGCTAGGGATTCTGCGTGCGCAATTAATCGAGCTATGAAATGTAACATACGATGCTTCGCAGATTCGCCGACGTTTCTAATGGAAAATATCAAAAATTAATATCGCGCGAGTCAATGAAAAACACCGTAGCCGAAAAATTATTTATATTTTTAATTTTATTTATACGGCACAAGTGCCTTTTAAAATATAACATCATAATCAGTTTAGTTGTACAAAAATAAAACGAAAAAGTATTTAAAACAACAATTTTTTAACATAAAAACACCAATTAAGTTTTCATAAATTATGCAAAAGATATAAACATTAAATGTGACAAAAAAATAAATAAATAAGAATTTCAAATGAGAAAATAATAATTGTTAACATTTGCGTTTTCTATGGAGGTAATACATTAAAATAAATAAAAATACCGAATGCACACTCCGAGCCATCCACGCACACACATGAACGCACATATAAAACATACACAAACATATACATTACATGCGGCACATATACATAGCAAGATGCACATTCAGCAACTATCCCAAATAATCGACCCCATGAAGAAATTTTCTGTACAAATGCAACGTGCAGTTAAAAATGTCTACATCAATACTGAGTCCATTATAATTTCTACAGGTACGTCTAATGAATGATATGTCAGCATACAAAAGATAAAAAAAGTCTGTTACTGTAGGGGTGAAGAACATTTCATTGAAGGGAATACAGAACTCTAGGCATTTACAGGGCTTATGACCTATCATTGGTTAGTTTAGGTGGCTACTTTACACACTGTGTATTTACCGTTCTGCCTTTGTTGTGAACATTCATATTCTTTCAATTCTTCCATGAATTTTACACAGCATATAAAGTGGCCACTTAAACCAGCCAATGACAGGTAAAAAGCCCCACAAATGAATAGATTTATATATTTCCTTCTGAAAAATGTTCTTCATCTCTGTAGTAACATATTAATGTCAATACCAAGGGGGTAGATTCCAGTTCTTGTAAACAAAAAAAATGATGGAGCAAAAATATTGGTGATAAAACCATCTGGTCGAAGAAGAAGTATAAATTTAGAAAATTATTTTCAGGCGTAGTGGGTGAAACAAAAAACGATGGAAGAGTTGAGTAAATGTGAAGCGTTCAGAATACCACCCCAAGACTCTAGTGCCATTTTGCATACAGAACTGTATTCTTTGTCTGCCCCGACGTTAAATAAATATGAAAATCAGTTAAGCAAAACTAAGATTTTTCGTAAAAAAAAATATTTTTTATATAATCATACATTTTTTTTTGTACTACCAGGAGTTAGAAAAAACTTATTTTGGGACAGATCGATATTTACATAAAGGTATAGTTATAATAATAATAAAGTAACAAGAAATAATATGTACATAAAACTAAAATAAGATAGCAAGCAAGTATATAATACAAATAAATTAAAACAATTTATAATAAAAATTAATATTAAACATTTACATATTGTAAGAAAGAAATACTTGAGGAAAAAGAAGAACTTAAAGCTAAATTTCGCCTTCCACGTACCTCCTCAAATAGTAATTTTTTTAATAAATACAGTCATTTTTTGACGTTCTATAGGAGTCCGGTAGCCTGTTGTACTCGCTACAAGCAAGGTACAGCAGAGAGCTCAGACTATACCTTGCCGCGCGTGATCCAGGTACGTGAATATTTTGACTCTGTCGCGTATTATACTGGTGGACGTCACGATTGAAGGTATAGCCAATATTAGTCGGCCTCCGTGGTGTAGTGGTCAAGAAGCTTGACTCACAGACGGAAGGTTCCGGGTTCGATTCCCGGTGAGAACACAAAAATTAAAAATGTGATTTTTCTCAAGCCTGGGTGTTCTGTGATGTAATTCACCACTGTAATTGGGCCTCCTGGCCTGTTGTGGTGCAAAAATAAAATAATAAATAATAATAATAAATAATTAGTGAGAGTCTTTATTTACACCTTGAAGCACCGTTTTTGCAATCTCATAATACGGTATGACCAAAAATGGGAGAATGTTGGTAAGTTTGTAAATGTCTTTATTATGCGTTTCATTGGTATACCGCATATTTTTTTTATTTTTTTTTAATTTTATTTTATTTGGGATCTTTACAGCTATTACATAAACAAAATAAGTAAAAAAATCTTAACAATGCTAAAGCCAATTAAAAAATCCACTGTATATATAATGACACATAATATATAAGAAAATAAGTTTAGTAATTGTATTTGTGTGACGTTTGTATTCATGTGTATGTGAATGTGTGTATGCGTGAATGAATGAGGGAGAGGATACATGTGCGAATGAGGGAGAGGGTGCGTGTGTGTGGGTGCGTAAGTATAAAAAAATAATTGTTTAAAACTTGTAAATTGTATTAAAAATGGTACAATTAAGAGCTTAGTAAAAAGTTAGAGACCTTTTTGTTAAAATTCAAATGACGAAATGATATAAATTGTATTTTTTTTTTAAGTATGTTAAATTTCAAAACCGCATTCTGAAAGAAAAAAAAAGCATTTTATTTTAAAATTTAACTGATACACATCGAATGAATAATGTGCGACGAGTCCTATATAATACGAGTACGGTAGGTAACCACAAAATGCAGTAAATACGAAATAATGACAACAATAAAATAAGGTTTGACAATATGCTTCTTATGGCTCTATTTTGTATTTCTGATGTACACTTTTTTGTGGCGAATCTCCAGATGCATGACAAGTATACCAAATGCACGGCGTAGTGAGATCGGAAGAACTCCTCTAAACCTATGCATTATACCAGTGATTGGGGAGATTTTTGATTTAACATAAATAAAGTGGTGAATCCATGAGAGCTGTGAATCTATGTAGATTCCCAAATATGACCTAAAACGCAAGCCTATAATATCTATTGTGAAACGGAACCCTCATAGAGTAAAAAATTCAATTGACTTACTCACTGTTAATGACGCCAAAAATTAAAATTGATGGAGAAGCAACATACCTGTAAACAAAAAAAACTAATTATAATCAACAAATAGAAAGCATACTTGAAAAATATAGATGGTTAAACAGGCGAAATGGTGAGTGATATACATAGAGAAAAGTGAATATTTAAACCAGCCAAAGCCTGATTTTTAAATTTTTTTAAAAATAATTTTATTTATAAATCATATAACATAAAGTATTTTACAAGTATAATACGTTGAATTACATTCCCAGGAGTTACAACAACTCAATTCGGGACATAAATCATATTAACATTTAGAAAATAACACATATTGAGAACAACAAAGAAACTCAGTACCTTATAACTAAATATAGCACAACAATATATACGCCTAAAACAACACAACAACGTTTATGCCTGAATCTAAATAATTCCTTTGTAAAAAGATTCTCCGTCTCAAAAAAAATATATTCGCATACATAATTTAAATATTCTGAATGAATAAGATCTATTTATCGCCGGGCCACGGTTATAAGGCTATCTTCATCGGTACATACCGAGACGGTATATTTAACTTCTGTACTATCTCTATCTACCTCGGTATGTTCTACCGACCTGTCATCTCGACATCATATGTTTGAATCCAACCAACGAATAACCCTAAAAATTAAGTCCGCTTTCTTTACTTAAATAAATTGTTAATTATTTCTCAATTATATTTTAAATAAGCTTCTGTTATAAAAAATGGCCACTTCACAGCGATTACAAAACTCCAATCAATCCCAATCCAAGCAAGAAACGCTCGCTTGACCATAATTTTTTTATGACTTTGGACAATTACCAAGACGGTATGCTTAGCGATTGTATTTTCTTTATTAACCCTTACGGATTAATTTTTTTTATTATTCATACTCTGTTGTTGATTATAATACTTTTTACGCCTTTTGTAAAGTTTGTCAGAGTCTTTGTCTGGTAGTTTATTGTAATTTCGTTTACGTAAGCATCTATTTTGTGTCATTTATTCTTGATTCAAAATATTTAAAACTGTTTTTTTTTTCACTTAGTGTAAGTAAGTTTGTGTTTGTCCATTTAGTCAACATAGTAAGGCCATTGTTTATGTCTTTGTTAGTAAATACGTAACTTTGATTTTTGTAAAATAGTCGTACGTCGTCGGCAAACATAATTATTTTTCCTTTAAAATATCCAGTTAATACTTGTGTCTTAACATATATATATATATACGTAACAACAATGATGGTTGAATATGTCTTCGACCCCAGCCAAAATAAGCACTTCAGAATAACGACATCGGGTCGAGAACCCTCCACGTTGAATTGAAACTAGAAAAACTCGCCACTACGCCACGAAGCAGACTCTTTATTTTTCCAAGTGAGTGTATAAACGTCAACATGACAGACAAATGGTCGTGTCAGGGGGTTCGCCGGACAAATAAAGGTCCGAATGTCGCCATGAAGTTAAATCGGCCGATAATTGATTTACGACCGGCCTTATAGATTGAACCACCCCCGCGATATATAATGGAGACTGACGTAGATGTTTGAAGACTTGTATAGGAAGGGATGGGGGATTCCAAATCAATCAACATTTTGTAACTATAACATTATCATTATCATCACCTAGGATTTCGTTGAAAAGAACTTTGAATATTTATTTTTTATTTTGTTATTTCTATAGTTAGCTTATAAAACAAAATTAAGTAAATAAGCCTCAAAGTAACAATGCGTGAACCTATAGAGAAGCCCTATCACTATGTTTTATAGAACGCAAGCGATGCTGGTTTGTTGCTTAGCAACAAATTGGTTTTCCTTCGTTTGGGCTCCTTTATAGCTTGGCGCAATATTACTCTGAGATACAAACTAATATTAACACTCATTTGACCAATTAGCGCTTTCTCCCTTAAATGGGCATCCCAGTCTGAAGATGCCCGTTAGAGGGTAAAAGCGCTAATTGTTCCAACAAATAAGTGAAAGTGTACCAAGTATTTTTTAAATAAATAACTTATATATAAACACAATGGAATTCCATCAAAAATTGTCAATAAAATCATTAGACGCATTGTATCTTAATTATGCTATTTACATAAATTATTCAATAATAAAGTAAACTCTTTTAGCCTACTCTCCAAAATTAATCTTAATGTCCCCTTTCGCGTGACAAGAAATAAGTATTTATTCCATCTGCCAGTCTGTAGCACTAACTATGCACAACACTCTTTCCTCTGTCGTTCTTGTTCTAACTATAATGTTTTTTTTTCATCTATTGATATATTTTACATGCCCGTTAATTTATTTAAAAATTAATTAAGACTTATTATTTCTGGCTGCGATACGATCCCACTTACTATTTAATGATGCACACTCCTGAACACTTACTCCCACACTAATACACATAAACACACATCTACACTTACTCTCATACAAATACACATAAACACATCCTTTTGTTGTAACACAATTTAATATTATGTATGATTTTTATTTAGAAACCTCGCTGGTTTGTCTTTAAACCGTATTTTAAAAAAAAGTTATTATATCATCATCATCGACTGTTTGTTTCTTTAAAATAAAATAATTTAAAACGGAATACCAAAATTTAAAACAGAGGTGTGTACATAATTAATGGGCATTTTTTTTTATTTTTGTTTATGTACAATTTTAAAAAACCCGTTAGGGTTACATTAGAAATTTAATATTGTCTAGTCATTTTATGTCTCGTCTAGTCTAGTTAGTTCAGTCATCATGTGCTTTTCCAGATTGATTTTAAATTTGTTTCCAGTAAAAGTTTTCAAGTGGTAAGGTAGGTCGTTGTAGTGTTTAAGTCCATTATGTAGTATTAATGACTGTCCTGTGTTTGTCTTTGCTTTGAAAAGCCAATTTCTTTTTTTTCTTATATTTATTTATTTATTTATTTAACTTTTTGTACATAATGTTATTTGTACATTGGCGGGCTTATTGCCAAATGGCAATTTCTTCCAACCAACCAATAAAATAAAAGTTTTATTTTTATTATTCAAGTTACAGAACATATTCAATAGAAAAAAAAGATTAAAAATTTAAAGATATATAAAAATAGAAATAAACGTGTTTGTTTATAAATTACCTTAAATCGAAACTATTACTCAATGGGAAAAAGGAAAAAAGAGGAAAGAGGAAAAAGGAAAGGAGGAGAGATTAAGGTAGAGAAAGGAGATGTTTCTTCAGACGTGATTTAAACAGAGATAATGTAGTAGCATCTTTGATGGTGGATGGGAGATGATTCCACAGTCGAGCCGCATGGACACTATACGAGTTAGAGAAGAAAGAGGAATTGTGTATGGGTATCAAGAGAGTGCCTTGAGAATGAGAACGAAGAGGTAAACCATGAACTGATAAGCGTTGAAATTTTTCACACAGGTATATAGGAGCGTTAGGACTATGAAGTACATTGAACAGAAGTGAGAGGGTCGTACTTATAACATGTATTATTAAATCTTAAGTCTGTAGGAATTAAATGAACGATATAAGGTACAATATAATTCAATGTTCTACTGCCATATTTATTACTATTATAATTATAGGGATCATTAATTCATCATTATTAGTACGGCGAATTTTGTGATTATGATTTCGATAAATTAAAAAAAAAAGTGGTGCGAAACATTGTGTACAAAAAATATATTTATGTAAAAGGTATTTGTACGGTGAGTTTTAGAAAAAAAAAACTAATTATAAAATGACATTATTATCTCCGAATCGTAAGAATTCTGAGAAAGTAACATTTTTTCATTCATAACTATTTGAATTTCGTACATTTATTTATTTTATTTTATTTGGAAAATCAACAGTTCTACATACATATTTTTAGTAAACAAACAGATAAAGTGTATAAACTCAGAACTAATAACAGATTTCCACATAGAATACAAAGTTAGTAAAGAAAATATATTACATATCAAATAAATACATACAATTTATACATATCAAAATGTTATTTTCATGTACTCAATAATCAAAGATTTTTTAAATATTTATTTTAAGAACATTAAGTTACTGTAAATTGGGCGGGATAAGGACAAAAATGCTTGAAGAGTCCTCTCTAGGAGGGAGGGGAGGGGAGATGTACATATTTATTATTATAATGTCTACTAAGTTACATAATACATTTTTAGTGTAAATTTTAAATCTGACAGAGTGATGTTTGTATAATCTATATTTTTAAATTTTGTATTGTACATTGAAAAAGCCCTACGAAAAAAAGCATTTTTAACATACGATGTTTTACTTATTGGTACATGAAACAGGTGGTACCGTCTACAAATCCTGGCTGGCACATGTATTGTTATTAAACCAAGCAGCTCTGTACAGTCAACCATTCCTGTCATAATTTTGTAAAGCATTAGTTGGCCCGCACACACTCTGCGGTATTGTAGAGAAATGATTCCATGGAAGGTGGAGGCAGTGAGAGTAGATACATAAGAAATACCGGTTTTGTATTTAGGGTACTTTATAAATTTGTTTTGAATATTTTCTATTCTGCTTATATATATGGCATACTGGGGATTTCATATCTGAGAGGCGTATTCCAAATGGCTTCTGACATTTCTATTAAATATAATTTTACTTGTTACATATCATAGCATTACATTCATTAAAATATATGACCACAAGGTTTGTGCTTTCGATATCAATTTTAGAATGTAAATATTGGATTATTTATTTCTCACAATATAAAAATTCACAACGGCATAATGAAATACTATTTATGTTTTAACGATCAAGCGAGGTTAGATTAAAGGTTGTTTTTCAGGCGGGGTGAGTTTTTTTATACAAAGGTGTGTCTGGCTCTTGAACTTTCCACTCGAATTCTCCAGACTAAGGAAAATTTCCATTTTATTTTGCTTATTTCTTAAAGTAAATTCCTAAAGTGTATATTAATTCGTTTTATTTATTCTGTTCTTAATAGAAACGGGTATTTTGATAACACTGTTAATAAAATAAAAGTGATTTTTTTTTTTATTCAAAAAGATGTTCTAGAAATATGAAGCCAGATGCGCGTCTGGAAACTGAAAATGTAACCTAAGAAGGCATTAAAAAATAACAACAAACAAGCAGAAAATGTTCAAAAAGGCTCTAAAAAAATAAATAGTGGAGCTAGGTAGAAGTAAAATGGATTTTCTCATTCACTCAAACCAATATTGAATCAACTGCTTCATATATGTGTACATAAATTAATTATAAGCATAAATACGTAGTACAACAGAGATGAAGAACATTTCAGAGAATGTAATATAGAAGTATAGAAGATGGAAGAATTGAAGGAATATAGATGTTCAAATATGGGTAGAATGGTGAATGTTACACAGTGTGTAAAGTGGCCACTTAAACCAGCCATTGACAGGTCATAAGCCCTGTAGATGCCTAAACTTCTATATTACCTTCTCTTAAATGTTCTTCATCTCTGTTGTAATATGTTAATATAAACAGCTCCCCAGGGAGTTGAATCCAGTCCTTGTTTACAAAAATTTGGACAAACTCAAAATATTGTTGATAAATACGTAGTGTTTAAAACTGTCTGAATATTTTGTTAATTATCTCTGTTTATTAAGTTAGTCTTTTTTGTTTATTCTCAAATGTAAAAATATTAATAAAAAAAGTATATTGTTAAGTGTTCTTGGCACGGGTTCCCCCCAGTGAGGTCACGTTATTTTTATTATTAATTATAGTTTGAGAGAAAAAAATATGAATAAATAAATAACTAAATAAAAAATTCGTAATGAAATTACAATATTTGAGTTTGTCCAAATGTTCGCAGACAAAATACTGGATTTCACCCCCTCGGGAGTCATTAAGATTAACAAATTACAACAGGGATGGAAAATACCTTAAATAAGGGAATATGGAAGTCTAGGCATTTACAGGGCTTATTACAGCCAATGACAGGTCATAAGCCCTGTAAATGACTAGACTTCCATATTCCCTTATTTAAGGTATTCTCCATCCCTGTTGTAATTTGTTGATCGTAATGAAATTGATATAAATTAGCACAAAACACGTAATTATTTTATGATTACGTTTTTTTTTCAAAAAGCACTTATTTTAACCCTGTAGAGTCACTCAGGATTTATTACAATCGGAAGGTACGGAAATCATACCTTTACTATGACGGTAAAGCTGAAAATAAATATTCTCTAGCAGCTCAATCACACGAGAACTATTCACGGGGACCCATCACAATAGATCTTCACAGGTCGCAGTGACGTCAGGAGCTTGCACAGCACTGACCCCAATCCCTCAGAATAAGAATGATAAAGAAACTGCCGTTTCTTCCGATTATAATCGCCCCCATTAATAAAATATTTTAAAATGAATATATCTCCATTATTCTTAAATACTATTTGTTCAAAGGATATGTGGTTCAGTTCATATCTTAATGAAAGAGAATATGCAGTTATGTTCCAGGGTAATAGCTCACCCAACTTTAAGGTGTCTACTGGAGTACCCCAAGGATCAGTACTCGGACCACTCCTCTATCTCCTGTACACCAAAGATATAGAGAATATTATCAAAGAATGTGGATTGTGGTCTCACTGCTATGCAGATGATACGCAGATTTATTTTTATTGTAAACCGAGCGAGAGAAATGTGCTTGTTGATTTGATTAATGGATGCATTGAGAAAATAGGAAACTGGATGGCTGAAAATAGACTAACACTTAATCCATCTAAAACGTAACAGCTATGGATTGCTTCAGCCAGACGACAGAATTTGATCCAGGATACGGCACTACCCGATGTAAGGAGTACCACTTTACCCACCGTTAAACTACGGGGAGTCATCCTTAATTCTGACCTTTCTCTTGACGCTCAAATTAGTAGAACGATAAGTTCATTCTTTTACTAGCTGAGACAGATTAAATTCATACGCAAAAATTTGCCAGTTGATGCCGCCCGTCAATTAATAAATGCGTTTGTAGTGTCTAGAGTCGATTATTGTAATGGTATCTACGCAGGTCTACCAATGAATAAAATGACTCGCCTACAGGCTGTACTAAATGCCGCAGCGAGACTTATTTTTGGAATCTCTAAATTCAGTCATTTCAAATTCAGTCTCCACTACTTCGGGAATTGCACTGGCTACGTTTTTCACAGAGGGTGGAATACAAACTCTGTTGGCTTATGTATAAGTCACTGCACAACTCTGTTCCTCTGAACTCTGCATTCCAGATGAACTAGCTGACAGACGCCTTACGCTTAGATCAGCTACATCTACGTCGAAAGGAAAAGTTATTATACCTCTACGCGAACAGCGCACTAAATTCAGCGAACGTGCATTTGCGGTCGCAGGCCCTACTGCATGGAATGCTCTCCCAGCAGAAATCCGAAACTGTGAGAGTGAAGTGATATTTCGGAAGAAACTTAAAACCCACTCGTTCTCTAAATCGTTTGAATAAATTCTTAGCATGTGGTGGAAAAGTACATTAATTTTCTTAAATTAAAAAGTTAAAATTAATTTTTTATCTTTATATGATCACTTTGTAAAGCGCCCTTGAGATATTATATTACGAAAATGGCGATTTATAAGTTATCCATAATTATTATTATTACAGGAATTTTCCTTATATTTTCTGAGATCAATCTTTCTTGAATGTATGTTTTTACGGTTTGAGTATTTTTTTCAGATGTTATTTGTGGAGTTGAGTGAAATAATGATAAATCGTCTTAAAGCACATCCATCAAATGACGAATTATAATACTTCAACACTTGGGCATACATGTTATTATTTGGGAAATACTCGGATACCGCGACTTCAAGAATGTTGAAAATTAGCTTTCGTTATATATTTTTTAATAATCTAAATATGAGGTTTTGCCGTTCGGCGTTCCATGGTTTCAATTGATTATAAATTGTCAATAAATTAGAACTAAATATTTAAAAATGCAAAATAATGTCATTTCATAGAACAAAACAACCAATTTCTTTCGAGTACCTATTAGAAAACTCCAAAATTGATGTAGTTAAGTCCATCGCAGATTTAGGAGTTGTTTTGTTCTGGTATTTTCGAGAAAAATAACATAAACTGCTACACGAATGCCAAAGAGATTCTTCATGATTTTAGTGAAGTCAAAGAGCTGAAAGAGTTGCCTAGTCTGTGAAATAATTCAGTCAGATGAATCTTTTCACAACAATAAAGGTTTCAGCTCTTTGACTGCACTAAAATCAACAGATGGAAGAATTTAAGAAATATGGATGTTCAAACATAGGCAAAATGGTGAATGTTACACAGTGTGTAAAGTGGTCACTTAAACCAGCCAATGACAGGTCATAAGCCCTGTAAATGCCTTGACTTCCATATTCCCTTATTTAAGGTATTTTCCATCCCTGTTGTAATTTGTTAATCTAACATATTTGGCTTAATTTTTTTTTTTTTTTTAAAACATTAATTTCCATATACCCAAGATTTATAAAAAAAAATTAAAACCTAAAAATTATACAAGATTTATATTAAAAAAATTAACTTAAAAATTATACAGCATATTCAGTAGCAAGTTTAAATAATAAAACATTCTACAGTAATACAACAAGAAAATCATAAGTACTGTTTCATACTGCTGGGAAAGGGGAACAAAAAACTGTGTATATTATGAAATGCATGAATAAATAAATATAATTACCATTCACCATCTTTGAAAAAGTTCAAAAGGTTTGTTCTATAGGAACTTTGTTAAATAGCTAATCTTAGGCATGTTTCACATTTTGTAAAATGTTTCCCTCGGCACGGGACACCCCGGTGAAGGAACATTATTCTGTTTAAAAAAAAAGAATACAAACAATGTAAAAGTATAAATAAATAAAGGGTGTGTTTCCGTGTTTTTTTTTTCAAATGTCTGAACTTTAGAACATACAGTCTTTTACTAGCGGTAACACGATGTTACATCACCGCGGGCAAAGGGATTATTTACCACAGTCTTTCAAGAGTTAACAAATGACAAACAATGAAAACATTACAAACAAGAAACTTATTACGTTTTTGACCAGTATTAATGATTTTCAAAGTACTGAAAGATTATTCTAGCGCTGTGGGTTTTTTCTGCAAATTGAGAAAGCCGTTTTTGTGATCGACACCATTTTTAGAAAGTGATTAATACGGTTTTTTGTATGAAAGCGGTCTGGCTGTTTTTAGCAGAACATAGAATTGACCTTTCTGCACCCGATCACATAAATATATTATTTTTTTCTAATTTGTGAACTGACTGCTTTGGAGGGGATGACGTACAAATTATTTGTACGGCATCCCCTTGCTTTTGAATAATTCTCAATGCTACGAACTATTTTTTTTTTAAAGTTACGTAGTTATGCTGAGAAAATAGCACTTTTGTAAAAAGAGTGAATAATCAAATCTTTACGACAGTTCGAATGTTTTTTACTTTGACAGATAATAAATAATGCATGCAGTTGTTTTTATTTTATTGCAAAACAAAAATTAATCTATATTTGACCAGTTTAAACGATTTTCAAAGTCTGGCCAACCACATAACCTAAAAAATGAATTTTGCAGAAATCAGCCAGATCTAAAATTGAATGAAATCTCATTCAAACTTTGAATGAACGAGGTGACATTCTGTACTAAAGCATTTTTTTTATTACAGGCATTTTTAAAAATATGATTTTATAAAATTAGTATTTATCCACTTTTGTTTATTTTTTTATTTTTAAAAAATTTATTTCTTAAGTTAGCTTATATTAAAACTAATATAAACTATTATGTACATTTACATCATCTATATATATTTACATTTCCTTACAGTAACTTATACCTTTATTTTTTAATTCTTTCAGACACTTTTCATTCTTCATACATTCAGGCATCTCATCATACATTTTTAAACCCTTATACATCAAACAATTTTGCGACTCAGCTCTTTTCAATAATGATAGTCTTATTTTATCCTTTTGTCTAGTAGCATATTCATGACAATTTTTGTTTAAGACAACTTTATCCTTAAAATATTTTGGTAATTTATCGTGAAAAAATTTCTGTATAAATATCAACATATTAAATTTAAGTCTCCTTCTTACAGATAACCATTTTAGTTCATCTCTCATTTTTTTTACATTGCTATATTTATTTTTCTTAAGAACTATTCTCATCGCTTTATTTTGTAAAATTTCTAGTTTATTTAAATTTCCTTCGTTTGCTAAAAATAATATTGTTGGGCAGTAATCTATATGTGGAAGAATGATTGTTTTGTAAATTAGTTCTGCAGTATCTTTATTTAATTTATTTCTCAATCTACTAAGGAAAAATATTTTTTTTGATATTTTTTTATTAACGTGTTCAAAATTTGCATTTAATGTCAATTTTGAATCAAGTATTATCCCCAAATATTTAATTTCATTAACCTTTTCTATGGTTTCATTATCAATAAGTACATTCATCCTTGGGTTTGGCTTTTTCCTTCCTAACTCCATGTATTTTGTTTTTCCAACATTAAGCTGAAGTTTATTAATTTTGAGCCACTCAGATATTCTGTTTAAGTCCTCGTTTAATTTTTGTAAAGTCTCCGTATAATTTTCTCCCGCTATATAGATTAATGTATCATCGGCAAATAATTGTAGTTTGCAGTGTTTTATTATATTTGTGATGTCGTTTATATATATTATAAGAGAACTAGATTTCTAGAGGCATTAATGTTTCCATCAGCATATATAAGCGTAAGATTTTTATAGTGCTGAGGGAGTTTTTGGCGAATTGAGAAGTATCGTTTTTGTGATTTTACTATTTGAAGGTAATTATTACAGTTTTTTGTATATCTCATTTTTACAAAATTGTAGACTGACTGCTTTCAGCATAACTATGGTCAATTGTAGTTAACGTGGACACAATGTGAGGATATAATAACAATATTATATACAAAATTCTGTAACGAGACATGGACAGTCGAGACTACCTTTTCAAAAAAAGATTAATAACAATATCTTGAATTGATGTGTATTATTATTATCTTATCTCTTTCTGATATTAATTTATCAAATATTTTTGTGTACCGTATATTATATTATTTTCACATATATACTTACTGTTAACTAATTTTCATTATTTGTTTTTAACAATAATTTGTTGATACCATTTTTTTTATACTTATAAGTATATGAAAATGTTTTTGCTTTGTTGGCCGTACTCGCCAATAATATATTATTGTTATCAAAAACATTTTTCACTTTGTGGTATGACATTTTACATTTATTTGTTTATAAATTTGTATAAACCACTTAATTTTAAAATTTATACAAATTTATAAACAAATAAATGTAAAATGTCATACCACAAAGTGAAAAATGTTTTTGATAACAATAATATATGAAAATTTATTTATTTTTTTGTTTGAATTCTTTACAAGTTATTTACAATTTGCTTTTTAATTCAATTACTTTTATTATATCCATATAAAATGATTTTTTTTCTTTTTTACTATGTAAAGTTTCACTTTTTATTTTGCATGGCAGTATGCTTCTTATTGTTTCTAAATGTATACAAAAAAGCATTGTTTATCTTTTAAATTTTTACGCACTATGTTTGTACTTGACTGTATATTTTTTGTAAATGCCCCTTGGGCGTATTGTAAAATTAAATAAATAAATAAAAATTAAATAAATAAAAATAAAATAAATAAATATCATTAACAATAGAAAATGAAAAAAATATTTTTTTAAATGAATGTTATCTGTAAGGG
Source organism: Micrasema longulum (assembly GCF_059751315.1). NCBI lineage: Eukaryota > Metazoa > Arthropoda > Insecta > Trichoptera > Brachycentridae > Micrasema > Micrasema longulum. Next base: position 610,080 of record NW_028277317.1, on the reverse strand, counting down.
TTTTATAAATAAATGTGTGTCCAAGCCAGGTCCACCGCCGCATCTTCAAGACGCTCGTTATAATAGGAGGCTGCTGCGTCTGTTCTCGGACTCCAATGTTAGGTATAAAATCGAACCACCTGATACCCAATATTCTCCTCAAGCACTTACTCAGAAAACTCAGAAGTTTGGTGTTCTGAGCTTTGATAAGGTGCCTAGATTCGCACTCATATAGAAGTACTGGCATTACACAAGAATTGAAGAATCGGCATTTTGTTTTAATCGAGTATAGACAAGAGTTCCAGACAACACGCATCATGTTTAAAGTTGCTCCAGGAATTTCTAGGCGGGTGGCGAGCTCTTTGTGCATACTTTGGGTTATAAAATTTCTTCTTCTTCTTCACGGATCATGTCGGGTCCCCCCGATGTTGATGATTACTCGGTGGAAAGCTTCCCTATCCTGAACAGTGCGAAACAGCTCCTCCACAGTTCTAATCCTGGTCCATGCTCGGATGTTTCGAAGCCAGAAAAGCTGTTTTCTTCCGACCCCTCTACGCTTCTTGATCATCCCCTTCGTGACAAGCTGAAGTATGGCATATTTATCGCCTCTCAACACATGGTCAAAATATGAAATCTTACGGAGCTTAACAGCGGTGAATAGTTCTCTATTAGTATTGGCTCCACGTAATACTTCATTGTTGGTTATCATATCGGTCCAGGATATTCTTAACATTCTACGGTGGATCCACATTTCAAATACTTGAAGGCGATTTATAATATTAACTTGAAGAGTCCACGCCTCTACACCGTACAGTAAGACAGACCATATATAACATTGGACCATTCGTTTTCTGAGCTTAAGGTTTATATTATCGTCACAAAGAAGATTTTTCATTTGGTTAAATAATATTTAGCCTCTTTTAAAAATAATAAAAGAATTTAAAAAAAAACAAAGACAGAAAATACTAAATCTCCTATACATATTAACAAAAACACCACATTTTACACGCATCACTCCATGAGCCACACTCTTTATTTACGACAATGGAAATACCAATACAAATAAATTCACGTGTTATACATATTCTCCTCACATTTGTTGTCCTATTTAAAAATTATATTTCACCAACATAGCTGGTATTATTGTTTTCATGGTATTATTGATTCCATCTTTTAATAGTGTGAGATTGTTGCTCAATATTTGCGAAAAATATGCAATTGACCACAATATGATATACAGTGCAAAAAAATCTGCCGTTTATCTGCATATTTAAACACAAAACGTCACTTTCTGAGTTCGTGCACCCATCACCACCTGTATTCCTAGACAACAACAGTTTAACGGTAACTGCAAAAGTCAAGTATCTAGGGCACATACTGACTGATGATTGTAAAGATGATCAGGACATAGAGAGACAGAGAAGAGCCATCAATGTCAGGGCCTCTATGCTAGCGAGACGCTTCTTTCAATGCAGTAACGAAGTGAAGAAAATCATATTTACTTCGTATTTGACGTCCAGGTATACAGCGGAACTGTAGGAGCGTGGAATAAATTAAGGGTCACGTATAACAACTCATCCAGACACATATTCGGACTGCCTAGGTACTGCAGTGCCTCTGAAATGTTTACAGCTGGACGAATAAACACCTTCGCTACCCTACTTCGCCAAAAAGCCTGGAACCTATGGGAACGCCTGAAAAGATCTAATAACGAAATTCTCTAAGCCACTGCAGGATGGATCTATTCACCGTTGTTCGTGCGATGGCGGGATATGCTAAGACCACCATAAGTGCTGCAAATATAAAATTTTATTTTATATTTATGTTTATTGTTATATTTTTATTTATATTTATGGTTATGTTTATAATTATGTTCATGTTTATATGGCAGAATTGGCTCTGCACTATGTAGCCATTTTACTGGAATAAGATGAAAATAAATAAATAAGAATAGCATTCTGTGGACAACAATAAACATACTAAATAAAAATAAATGAAATAACTCCCAAGGGGGTTGAATCCAGTAAGTGATTATTTAATTGCAGACGGATTAACAAAGACGTGACATTTGAAATAAATTTCGTTCGCTTTTCTTTGTCCGCCACTGTACTTGGCAATACAACATATTTACCGTGCAGAAGTTTCTAGAATAAAGTGAACAGGAAAGCTGACCGTCATACACTAATGTCCCGAAATACATAAACAAAATTAACTATTTATTTTGTACACGACGTCGAAATCTCCAAGATCATTAATCTCTTTCACTCCTTTATTTTCTTTTCTCATTTCAGCCCCTAAATAAATAATTAACTGCCTGATAATTAAAATAAATCTTCTTATTTATTCAATTAATTGGAATAAAGCGAAATTTCGATAGATGATCGTGTAGACTTGATTTAAAAAGGAAAAAATAATCCCGAAATTCGTCCACCTGGTAGTATCATTATCATCTTCACAAGTCTACACCTCATGATGCACGGGGCACGGCAAAAACAATTTGATGACTACTGACATTACGCCATTTCTCCGTTGGGGTAGGCAGAGAGACTGGACCGCCACACACGTCAATCCTGACATACATTCCGAGCTTCTTACATGCCCTTCTGTTCTGCCTGCTTCTGACATGACCAGACAGATTTTGGTTTAACTGATCATGCCGCGTCTTCCTTGACCGTCTTCGTCCGACATGACGGTTCATTCTCGTCATATATATCTGTCATACCATTCTTTCGTCATCCATTCGATTTACGAGCCCAAACCATCTCAGAGACCCTTCTTGATCTTATCAATTATACCTGACTCAGATTTACATTCTCGCTTGATTTCGTCATTCGAAACCCTGTCTTACATTAATTTTCCACATATTCGTCTAAGAGATCGCATTTTAACCGCGTTCATTCTGATTTCATCCTCTTCCAATTTCATGTTTCATTAACAGACTTAAGTGTTGGCACTGATGACAACTCTCAGGTTAATATCTTAAAAATTGAGTCAGACTTGTAATGTAGTAGTTGGCGCATTTGCCTGTTATTCTTGAGGTGCGATTCTGGGTTCGATTCCTGCCAGCTTGGACGTACAATATATATATATATAAAAAATAAAAATAAAATAATTTTTTTATTTATAAATCATAAAACACAAAGTATTTTACAAGTATAATACGTTGAATTATATTCCGAGGAGTTGCAACAACTTAATTCGGGACATAAATAATATTAGCATTTAGAAAATAACACACAACACATGAGAACAACAAAGAAACAAAGCAAGTTTAGCACCTTTATAACTAAATATACGACAGCAATATATACGACTAAAACCTTTTCTTACACAAACAGAATAAATTAATATAAAAAAACGCTTTTAAGAATAAAAAAAAGTAGTGAATCAACTAAGGGAGATAAGGTCATCAACATCACATGTCATGCAGATGATGCTGCCATAGTGATGATGAGAACATATCCATCTCAGTTAGTAAACATCTGGATGCCTAAGAAATGTCGTATAGTACAATGAACACATGATTATTGGAAACATTATTCGGATATACAAAACGTGTGTCAGACCAAATCATGGTGTATACAACAGAGGCGAGGATAGATAGAGAGAAAATAAAAAATACGAAAAACCAAGTAGAAAAACTAAATAGAAAAACCAAAGATCATGATTATTGATTTTAAAGGTGTTTCAACACCGCAACGTTTCATTGTTCCTGGACTGATGCCTGGAGCGTTAAACTGATCACCTTGCGATCATGAAATCCAAACACGTTACATTCGGTTTACCAACGCAGTGTCCTATGCAGTACTGTGTGCTAAAAGTGGAATGATGATATATAATAACAAAAATGCTCAATCTAGAGGAATTGATCAACACAGAAAAAATAAAAATGATATTTAAGATGAAAAAGAATAAAATAAAGACAAATTTTTAATTAAATTTTAACTACAACATACATAAAATAAATACAAGAGCATCAAATAATTTAACTTGCGAACAACCTAGGACCAACAGAAAAAGAAACAGTTTTTTGTATACAGCAATCAATTTTTACAATTCACTTTCTAATGATCTAAAAAATATAAAAAACCTGTAAGTATTAAAAAAACATCTAAATAAAACAGTTCTTACAGCCCGTGTGACGAGTAATATGTGATGTTATTTTATTGAATTATTATTTAAACTATTGTGTTATTATACCTAATATCCCCTCATACCAGCACTTTTGCTGATTGGGAATATTTCGTACTAATGAAATATGTAATAAAATGTAATACGTAAAGTTCAAAAACCTTGTATTTTGTCATAAATATTTAAATAAAAAATAAAAAATTAACGATGAGCCTTAATACTCTCTCAGGGCCCCGATCACAAAGGGATGTTGACAAAGTTATCTTCGACTGTCTATAAAGAAAAACCGATTATTGTGTAGGAAAATGAGTATATTTGCATGAACATTTAAAGTATCTTCGTCGGCAACCTATAATTGAACATGTTTAGAAGAAAACATTGTATATATATTATATCTCATACAGAAAACTTAATTTTATTTTGTAGGTAAAATTAAAGATACATGTCGACTTTTCATTGTAATCATGGCCCATGATTTTGGTTTTAATCAACCTTTAAAACTGTATTCTTTATCTGCACGTATGCGGACGTAAAAACACAATTGTAATTCGTGCATTGAATCCATTGACCTCTGACGGAAACGGACCTAAAAGGTTCCCGCAGAACTTTCGCAAGAGGACTTTAAAAGGTTCGCCATCTAGCTGAAAGTTCCGCTGTAGTGTGTAACTTTTAATTGGATGTGTACATGCTGCGGTGTCTATATGGATTCTTATACGGCAGTGATAAGTAACCTTTTTAACTCGGCGTGTCAAAATTTTGAAAAAACAACTTTTCTTGACCCGGGTACCATGTCTTCTTCTTTTCCTCATCTGCTTCTAAATGGAGCATGTGGACATCACCGGTGCCTCCAGGAGACCATCTATCGCCAGCCAGCACTCTCGCTTCTTCCCATGTCAATCCAGAGCTTCTTAATTCCGCTGAATAAAGTCTAAAGGTCGTCATTGACGGCCTTCCAGGACAGCGTGATCCCGCAGGTTTAAAGAAAAGGGAAGTAGGTGTTAGGTTCTCCTGAGGCATGCGCAGCACGTGTCCATGCCAGGTCCACCGCCGCATTCTCAAGACGCTCGTTATAGAAGGCTGCTGCGTCCGTTCTCGGACTTCAATGTTAGTTATAAAAACGAACCACCTTATACCTCATTTTCTTCTCAAGCACTTACTCTCAAAACTCAGAAGTTTGGTGTTTTGAGCATATAGGAGAACTGGCATTATACAAGAGTTGAATAATCGGCATTTCGTTTTGACCGAGTATAGACTAGAGTTCCAGACAACACGCATCATGTTAAAAGTCATTCAAATCAATATCACCTGATCGAGGTATAGAAGTGAACTCCCCCAAAAGTTGTGCGACTTGGAATATGCAGATGATGCAGTCCTTTTTGAAAAGTCTGTTGGTGATTTTCAGGAAATTGTTGACACACTGCAAGAAAACTCAACTCGTCTGGGTCTTAATATCAATACAAAAAAGACTCAGATTAAAAATACATGCTACGTAGGCCAAACGGGTAGAGCCTTTAAAACACGCATAAAAGAGCACATACAATCATGGTCTAATAATAAAGATAATTCAAAGTTTGCCAATCATTTAATAGAAAATAAACATTCCTTCGAATTAAAAAATAATGTAAAAATAATTCATATTGCACCTAAAGGCCATAAACCTGACAAACTAGAAATTCTCGAAATTAGTAGATTAAAAAATAAACCCGACGTAGAATTACTTAATGAACAGATAACACACGTGCATTCTCCATTACTTTACCCATTGTAATATAATTTTAATAATGACTTTTTACCCTTTGTTTTTCAGAAATCATTATTTACAAAACCACACTCACGAAGGATGGGACACTAAAAATAAAATAAAATACTTAAACTCATTAAAATAGCATTATATCAATTCATTAGTTAACCCAAAGAAAATTTGTTGATAATGATCCTTAAGATAAAAATAACTTTATTTATTTTACTTACATATAACTGTGAATTATCTATCCTTACCTCTGTTCTGTAAAAATACATTTAACTCTTTAATAAAGATACCAGTCTCGAAGATGTCGCGAAAGCGATGAAACCGGTCTCTGGATATTCCAAATTTGTGGATTAAAGTATCACTCGTGTTTTATTTATATAATAAAAAAAGACTCAGATTATGTGCAACAAATCCTGTCCTGACCCTGATCAGCCTCTCTTTAATATTAGACAGAGGATTGAGAAAGTTGACAGCTTTAAATACTTGGGAGTACACATAACTGATGATGGAAGCATGCCATGTCACATCTAGGAATATTTATCATTTTTGCAGCCGTACTAAATGAAAGACTTTTAGATTAATTATTATGAATATTTATTTTTATTAAAAAATAAATAATTATTTACATTAGTGACTTTTTTGATTGAGTAAGTTCAGGTGGCTTTAAAAAAAATATATATTTTGTTTTTTTTTATTGGCGATTTAAGAATAAATATTTTGGTCAAACAATAAAAAAAATGTTAGTATGATATTAGTAAATAGCCACTTACCGACGTTTTATGTCTACAGGTTTCGAGACATACCCGTCTCTTCGTCAGAACACTCACTAAACCAACAAATACTAAAACGCTCTTTCGCCGTTACAACTACCGTAGTATACATAGTATGTACTAAAAAACACATGAATTACATGCGGAGTTATTAATTTATTTGTTTATACTTTTACATTGTTTGTATTCTTTTTTTATACAGAATAATGTTCCCTCACTGGGGTGTACCGTGCCGAGGTAAATATTTTCCAAAAATGTGAAACATGCCTAGGATAATAATATTTAACAAAGTTATGAAATATATTTAACAACGTTTAAAAAATTAACAAAATAAGAACAATAAAAAAAAACGTAATTAAACCAATTAACCTAATTATAATCAACATAATAAACAAAATAAAAAACAAAAATATTCATAAAAAACATAACCAATTTATAAAGACCAATTAATAAAATTCATAAACTGCGTACATTTTACATATTTGGCTTGATCCACTCACCGATCCGTGCGCAACCCACCTCCACTATCAACAACAACAACAACAAACCATCACGCCGTTTCCCCGTAGGGGTAGGCAGAGAGGATAGAACGCCATAACACTCTATCTTGGCATACAGACCTCGCTTCCTCTACATTCATACATCTTCTTATGCACGCACGCCGATTATTCCTACTTTTGACATGTCCATCTTCAAGTATTTGATGGACTTGATTGTGCCATGTCTTTCTCGGTCTTCCTCGTTTTCTGCATCCATCAACATTTGCATCGTAGATCCTTTTAGTCGTTTTTTCGCTGTCCATTCGCTCTACATGTCCAAACCAACGCAGCACCCCTTTCTTAATTCTGTCAATAATGCTCCACTATCCATTTCTTAATAGCCATTTTATATTTTGAGAACTTACTTATTGTCCTTATGGATAACGGAAGTAGATTGTACACTTTAACCGAGTAGTAGGTCAATCCTCTTTGACCGAAGGTTGCATTTATTTATTGGGGGATGCTATCACCACTACGTCCAAACATGCACTATAAGTTACTACAGTTTAATCATATTTAGTGGCTGTTGGAGAAATGGTAAACGAAAAAATGTGCTTTAGTATTTACATGCAAGTGTTTAGATCGTCATGAAAATTGCAAATCCAATTCAAGCCATCACATGGCATCTATTTGAAAACATTTAATTTCATAGACCTGTAGATGATTTCCAAATGCCAGCTATACAACGCCTACGTAACATCTTTTCTCCTCTAACGATGCGAATCTTGGCACCCCACTAGGGCCCAAAACAGCGAAATTCTGAGTTTCGAGTTTGTAAGGAATGAAGTAATAAGAGAACGGACACAAAAAACTTTGGTGACAATTGAGGGCCGTTCTAACGAAGTGAAAAATGTGGATTTTTCAGGAGAAGGTTTTTCGGGTTAAAAATAAAACTGGGCCCCGATAACAATGGAAAGTTAACATTTTCTGCATGAAAAGCAGAATATGCATACAATTTTTTCTTCTTAACATATTCAATTATAGGTTACCGACGAAGATACTATAAATGCTCATCCAAATATACTCATTTACGCACACAAATATCGACAGTCGAAGATAATTCTGTTATCTTCCTATTGTAATCGGTGCTCTGGTCATATAACGTACTGTTCTGTAGATTCATTGACTCCTTTTAATTTTGAATAATTGTGCTGGCCTCTTCGAAATACTCTTTTGAAAACGATGCGTGTTACTAAAAATAGCGTGTCACCTCTGACACGCGTATCATTGGTTACCCATCACTGTTCTACGGTTATCTCCGACCTGCTCCCGCATTTGTTTTTCGTCCCTTTTCCTCTATATCAACTCTTTAAACCGCCGACTGAGGGAGCTTCATTTCTTAACTATGCTTAAACACGTTCAGGGCGAGAAACGTCACTACTATAATTTTAAATGATATTTTTTTCAACACAGGACTTATAGTCCCATGAAGTTATGTCTCAAATAATGTACAATAAACTTATGTTTGTAAATAAATAATAAATAAATTTACCAACAATTGTTGATAAATCCACCTGGTCCATGAAGAAGTATAGAAATTGAAAAAATAACATTTTCAGGCGTTGCATAGTATGTAGGTGAAATAATTCAATTAGATAAATCTCACCCGCATAAATTAAGGTTTCAGCTCTTTAACTTCACAAACATCAACAGATAAAAGAATTCAAGGAATATAGATGTTCAAACATAGGCAGAATGGTGAATGTTACACAGTGTGTGAAGAGGCCACTTAAACCAGCCATTGACAGGTCAAAAGCCCTGTAGATGCCTAGACTTCTATATTACCTTTCCTTAAATGTTCTTTATCTCTGTTGTAATACGTTAATAATAACTTATATAAGTTATTACATCTTTACAATGGAATTCCATCAAGAATTGTAAGTAAATAATTTAATTAAAATATACATAAATATTTGCAAGGAATCCAAAGATAAGGCTACTAATTAATTTCAAAGCTGTTTTTCGTGTTTAAATCGGTACTGAAGGGGTTATTCTATCGAGTTTCTGAACAGGCGTCCATATGGGCGTGTATTTGTTAAAAGTTCAAACACAACTCAAACCCGACTAAGTGTTCGGAATAATCCAGAATATGGGACAAACTCAAGAATGGGTTTGAAATGAGATAGCGGTGTTCTTAGGGGGTGTTATGTACCAGCCTACCTTTACTGAACAAACGAATGAAGCAAAAACACACAAAGAAAGGCAAAATAAATATAACTTAAATATCCAATTAGAAATGGAATGCTAACATTAATTAATTGGTGAAACAATAACGGAGTTTTAGTCCCTACAGTTATGTATGGAAGTGAAACATGGAACTGGCAGAGGAAGGATGAAAGCCGAGTGAACGCGGTTGAAATGCGATCAGACGAATGTGTGAGATCAATGTATGACAGGGTTACGAATGATGAAATCAGGCGAGAGTGTAAATCTGAGTCAAGTATAATTGATAAGATTAAGAAAGGGTCTCTGAGATGGTTTGGTCTCGCAGAATGAATGGACGACGAAAAAATGGTAAAACAAGTATGTATGGCGAAAATGAACGGCAACGTGAGACGAGGACGACCGAGGAAGACGCGGCATGATCAGATAAACCAAAATCTTAAGTCTGGTCATGTCAAAAGTAGACAGAACCGAAGGGCATGTATGACAAGATGTATTAATGTAATAGAGGCTAGGATTGTATGCCAGGATAGACGTGTGTGGCGGTCCATTCTCTCTGCCTACCCCTACGGGGAAATGGCGTGATGGTAGTAGTAGTAGTATTAGTAGTGGTGAAACAATAAAAGCAATTATAAATTCGAAAATAAATCAACTTATTTAGAGTTTGTCCAATTTTTTCAGACGAGGGCTGGATTTTACAACGTATGAACAAAATATTACAAAATGAGAACATTTGAGAAAGGGGAAT